>NW_024424564.1:1377931-1379238 GCF_017311325.1 Ursus maritimus | reverse complement strand
CTGGAGCTGCGGGGAACAGGGTGGGGTCCCACTTAGGGAGGCCGGGATTTGGAGGGAAGCTTAGGGCCCAGGCGAGGGCGCGGCGCGCTACCCGAAGTAAGGGTGCTCACTCTGGAAGTTATAGTCTGGGCACACCTTCTGCACCAGTTTGTAGTCAAAGCTGAGGAAGGAGACGAAGATGCAGATGACTTTGAAGGGCTTGGCGCAGAGCCAGGCGGCCTGGCTCTGCGTGTGCTCGGTGAAGCACACCTGCGATGGGTCGTACAGGCACGGGCGGTGCTTGCGCGCGCGGTTTGTCTTCTCATACTCCACGTGGCAGTTGAAAGCGCGAGACTCTTTGGCCCCGGGCACTCCCAGCGCGCCCCCGAATGGGCCCGCCAGCGCGCCCCCGAGGGTCCCTCCTAGCCCGGGTCCCGCGGCCGCTATCCCCAGCGGGGGCCCCAGCCCCGGGAGCACCCCTTCCAGGGCCAGCGTAGACTGCAGCGGGTGGGGAGCCGGCCCCGGCAGCCAGACGCCCCCTCTTGGGCTCCTAGCGGCTGGGGAGAGGGGCGGGCCGGGTGCGGGGGCGGTGGGCGCCTGGGATGGGCAGGCACAACCCCAGCGTCTCTCTCCTGCCCTTCTTCGTCCACAGGCCGTCAGTGCCGATACCACGTCCAAGGAGGCTCGCAGTACCTGGAGCTGCGCCCCGCCGCGGCCAGAGGGGGCGCCCTGGCCAGCAGCTCCCCGTGCCGAGGGCTTCCCACGGTCTCGGCGCCGGCCGCGCCTGAGCGCAGGCTCCGGGCCGGCTAACCACCGGAGCCCTGGCCGGGCGGGCGGCGCGCCTGCGCCGCGCACCAAAGGAAGCCGTCCTATCAAAGCGGCCCGCGCTAAAAAGATCTTTGGCTGGGGGACTTCTACTCCGGGTACACACCTCAAGTTCTCGCTGCTGGTGACCGGCAAGATCGTGGACCACGTGAACGGCACCTTCAGCGTGTACTTCCGCCACAACTCGTCTAGCCTGGGCAACCTCAGCGTCAGCAATAATGTGCCGCCTCCAAGCGTGCCGAGTTCGGGGGCGTCTGGCTGCCGGGGCCGGCTCCCCACCCGCTGCAGTCCACGCTGTCTCTGGAAGGGGTGCTCCGGGCTGGGCCCCCGCTGGGGATAGCGGCCGCGGGACCCGGGCTAGAGGGACCTCGGGGGGGCGCGCTGGCGGCTCCATTCGGGGCGCGCTGGGAGTGCCCGGGGCCAAAGAGTCTCGCGCTCAACTGCCACGTGAGTAAGGAGAAGACAAACCGTCAGCGCAAAGCACCGCCCCGTGCCTGCACGAC
>NW_024424564.1:1374920-1377906 GCF_017311325.1 Ursus maritimus | reverse complement strand
GAGCTAAAAGGGAACTGGGCATCCACAGCAGTGGTTCCGGGAGCGTATACTGGTGCAGGCCTGCGCCCTTTCGACCTCTGTGCTCTCGGCCAAGTCACTGACCAGTGCTCGGTTTCTACACCTGTGAAATGACACTGAGAGTCCTTGTGTTCTCAGAGAACTCCGATGTGAGCTGAGAAAGGAAAAAAAGCCAAAGCCCCTGCGGGTTTGACTGAATAGGGAGTGGAGCTCTGGCCCGGGGCTGCGGCTCCCCTGGCCTGGAACCTGCTTGGTTCCCAGTAATGGTGGACCAGGGAGGAGCTGGACTCGGGCAGGCCAGGCCATGACCGCTGTCAACATCCAGCATCAAGACAGAAGTGAAGACCTCCCAACACCTCCGCGGAGACTAAAGCCCCCACCCAGGCCTCAGCCTCTACTTCCTTGCGGGGAGGGGCCTGCGAAACCCATTGAGCCAAGAGCCCCGAGCGTCTCGGTGCTGTGGGTTGAGGCTCGGGGACTCCGCGGGCAGCCCGCTGCACCTCCGGCACTCCTGCTGTGGGGGAGGCCGCCTAGTGGTCCTTCCCCGGGCTTGGAGGGGGCCGGGGACCGCCCCTGCCCGCCCTCAGCCGTCTCCGCCTGTCTCAGGTGGCGGCCGATCTGGGAGACAGCGCGGGCGCGAGTACAAGATGGATCGAGAGGCGGGAGCGGCGGGGCCAGGCCCGGGCCATCAATTATCCGGGGCGGGTGGGGTGGGGTGGGGGGTGGCCGGGAGTGGAGGGAGTGGAGACGCGTGAGAGCCAGAGGAAGAAATATGGTGATGCCGCTCCAGCGAGGGGAGCGGGAGGGAGAGGCGCCGTGAGTGTCAGAGTGTGTCAGTCAGACTGTTAGCCGTGGCCGTGTAGTGTGGCCCTCGCTGTGGACGGTCACACTGTGGGGAGGGAGTAGTGTGTGTGTCAGCCTGCGGTGGTGGTGTTTCTGGAGCCCGGGGTTGGGTGTACGTATCTGTGTACCTGGAGAGATGGTGTGTGTGAGAGCGTGTGTGCGCATACATGCGTGTCTCAACCTGTGGTTATGGCTGTGTGTGTCTGCCTGGAGTGGCTGTGCACAGTGGTTGTGTGTGTGTGTGTGTGTATATGTATGAGGCTGAGGAGCCTGTGTGTGTGTGTGTGTGTGTGTGTCAGCTTGTGGTGCTGTCTGTTGTGTCAGTCTGGGGGGGCTATGTGCGTATGCCTGGGTTGTATATGCGCCTGGGCTGGCTGTGTGTGTCGGTGTGTGGGTCCGAGGGAGGCTGTCAGTTTGTGGTGGTTGTGTCTGTGTGACTGGTGTAGGTGTAGGCCTGGGTTGGCTGTGTCTGGTTCGCTGGAGGTGTTACTTTTCCTGTGTGAGCTCCTGTCATCCTCTGTCCATGTGTCAAGCTCTTTCTCAAGGGTGTGCGTCAGCGTACGCACAATGATAGCACCAGTGCGGCCGTTCCCCGGGGGCTCCATTTGTGTGAGTTGTACCTGAATGGTCCCTGGGGGTCCGCACTGGCCCGCAGGCTGAGCTTTGGGAAGGTAAAGAGGCCTGGCAGCATGGGTGCCCCCCCCCGTGTTTGCACACACCTTGTGTACACACCGTGAGTGCACAAGGGACAGGAATGCCAGAGTCAAGCTGCTGGGCTAGAATCTCCACCGCCTGGTCCCCATCCCCGCAGCGCTGCGATCCCGGGTTATTAATGCTGCCGCCACCCGCTCGTCATACATATTTATCGCCCCCCTCATTCCTCCTCCCGTCCATCCCTCCTCCCAGCTCAGGTGAGGGGGGCGGGGGCGGCAGGAGTGATTGACTCAGACAGACAAGCTTGAGCTGGCAGCTAACACCAGGAGGGTGGGCCTGAGAAGGACGGTGGGAAGGGTCCCAGGCCACCGTGGGGGGAAAGGAGGGTCCGGGGGCAAGGCAGGCCTCCGAGGAGGTGAGCTTGGAGAGGGCAGGGCCTGAGCCTCAGGGGGGTCATTGGAGGAAGGGAGTGCATAAAGCTTCCAGGGAAAGTCAAAGAAAGGGGGAGTCATTTGAACTCTGACTCCTCATCTCCTCACCCTTCTGGGCCCAACACTGCCTTTCCAGGGGCATCTGTCAGTCTCCAGTCACCTGCTCTTATGACCCCAAATGCCTCTGAGACACCCCCTCCCAGTACACGCCCGCAGCACTCGTTGTCCTGCACCCAGCCCAGGACTTGTCAAGGGCTGCTTCAGTCCAGAGACTCCTCGCAGGCTGGGGCTGGGAGAGGGAAGGAGGTTTGTCTGGGTGGTGAGGGGTGCTGGGGGTCTCCCCCTTGCCCCCACCGCCCAGCGATCCCAGACAAATTGCTGTCTGTGCTTCTCTGATCCCGGCAAATCCCTGGGCTTTGGGCACCCGCACCCCCACCCGCTGCAGGAGACTGCCAAGATAAAAGGGAAGAGTTGGGGGGGCGGCCAAAGCGACCTTGGGGGGAGCTCGGACAGGGAGGGGTAAGAGTCTGTGAGGAAACGAGCCGAGAAATGGGAACATGGAATATAATAAAATCAAATCCTCCCTCTGGCTTCCTCGCTTGCACGCTCACTCTCTCTCTCTCTTGCGCGCGCTCCCTCTTTCACTGTTTTTCCATCTCTCTCTGCGACTCTTCTCTCAGTCCCTCACTCTGTCTCGAATTTTCTCCTTCCGTAATTCTGTTTTTCTCCCTGTTTCTGTCTATCTCTCTTGGTTCTTTCCCTCTATCCTTCAGGCTGTCTCCATCTGTGGGTGCGGTGGGAATGAGGGAAAGCAGGGTGATAAAGGAGCCCCTCTTTCCCCAGATCCATAGTGCTGTCCCTCCCCCCCTCTGACTGAGAGTGGGAGCAGGGTGTTGTCCGAGGAGGGGTCCCCCTCGCTCCAGAGCTGGTTTAATTAAGCTAATTGGGCGCGGTGACATTTGCCGAGGGGAGAGGCTAGTCTGGCTGTCGGTGCAGGGGGCGGAGGTGCTTGGTGGCAGGCGGGGGGGGGGGGGGGGGGG
>NW_024424564.1:1373653-1374910 GCF_017311325.1 Ursus maritimus | reverse complement strand
GGGGGGGCTTTTTCGGGATGGGACCACGAGGGAAAGGGGGGAGGTTTAGGCTGTCGGCCCCCCCAGCCGCATTGCAGGACGCACCTCCCCCCAGGCCTCCAAACCAGTCCCTGGCTTCTCTCCGGCTGCGTGGGTCAGGTGGGGCCGCTCAGGATTCCGGACCGGGGGAAGGGAACGGCACCCTGTGGTTGGGGAAGGAACAGTGCTACAGGCCTGGGCTGGGGAAGGGCAGGGAATAGCGTATTAAGTCCTTGTACCTAGCAAAGGGTGGGGGTGGGGGCCACCGCAGACTGGGCGGGGTGGAACAGATGGGGTCTGGTGGGGAACCAGGGACAGAGAGGGGGGTAAGGACAGGGGCGGGTGGACAGGAGAGGTTGGGGTGAAGGCTGGGATGGAGAGAGAGGGGGACTGGGGTTTGGGACTCAGCAGGCACAGGTATGTGGTGCAGAGATAAGAATGGAACAGGGATGGAGAGGAGATCATGCATGGTGGACAGGCACTGGGCAGAGACAGGGATGTAGATAGGGTACGTAGGGACGTAGGGTAGGAACTGGGGGAATGAAGAGGGGTGGAGAATGGAATGGGAACCAAAATGGGGATGAAGGAGGACAGGGATGGTGGATGAGGGATGGGCACTGGGGACAGCAAGCAGGACTGAGAGTGGGATAGGAACAGGAAGATGGGGATGGGGAGCAGATGGGGGCAGGAACAGAAATGGGAGATGGGGAGTGGTTACTGGGCAGGAACAGGGGTGCTGAGGGATGCAGGGACCCAGGAGATGGGGATGGCCAATGTGAATGGGGACTGGAATGGGTGATGGGGGACAAGGAAGGAGATGGGAGACAGGGATGGAGACAGGAGCTGAGGACAGGTATGGGGACAAGTCAGGGGAAAAGGCAGAAGAAGGGCAGGATTAGGCTATGGGAGGGGGCCAGGCAGGTGGAAGCGAAGATACCTCCTTCCAGACCCCACTATAGCGTGAGGGGGCGGGGACCGCTGGTGGGGCGGGCTCTGCCCTTGGGCCGGGCACCCCCTCCCCCTCAGCCCCGCCTGCCCGCCTGCTCGAGGCCTGCAGCGCAAGGCTCACCGTTATCTGAATTTTGATTTTATTTTATTTTATTTTATTTCCCTGCTTCCTAGAGCCGGCGCGGTCCCCCCGGGAACGGCCGCCCCCCGCCCCCCGCCCCGCGCCTCACTTTATTATTGCAATAAATGTGCCTATAAAGGCGCGGGCTCCGGGTCGCGGTGGGGGGGGGG
>NW_024424564.1:1357286-1373643 GCF_017311325.1 Ursus maritimus | reverse complement strand
GGGGGGGGGGGAGCCGCGGAGCGGGGATGTAATTTCCCGAAGCCGGAGCCGGAGGGGGAGTGGGCGGGGTGGAGGTGGAGGAGGGGCAGGAGAGGGAGAGGGGGAGACTCGCCAATTTCTAGCGCTCAAGGCAGCGCTCCCTGCTCCCCATTTCCACCCCCCGCGACTCCCCGCTGCGCCGGCCGTGCTTGAGCCCTGGGACCCCTACCCCTTGACCCTGCCCTCTCTGTTACCCTGTCCCCTTCCTAGACCCCACCCATGTGGAGTTGCAGGGCTCTGTTCAAAGTTCCCCATCTCCTTGACAATGACTTCATCTCTGAGCCCTGGGATGCCCCCTCCACTTACCTGGTCTTTTTCAACATTTATCTCTCCCCTTCCCAGTGACCTCGACTCTGACCCCAGTGACCCTTCATTACCTTGTTTCTGTCTCCCAATTACCTCACCTCTTCCCCAGTCACCCAGTCCTGGATCTCCAGTTCCTCCCCCACCCCAACCCATGACCCTCTAAATTCTCCTTTCCAACGGGTACCTCTCTCATACATGCAGGCTCTGGCCCAAGGGAGCTGTCACAGCGCCCCCCTTCTCCTGTGCCCCTGGCCCAGCTGCGGCCCCTGATTACCCCCAAATCCCCGCCAAGCTCTGGGCCCTAGCCCAGGCTGCACGTGCCTAAGTGGCCCAGCCAGAGATTAGCGGGGGAGGGGGGGCTGGAGAGGGGTATGAGGCAGGAGGAGGTGGCTAGATGCAGGTCTGGGGCCCGCCAGCTCTGAGAGTCTCGCTTACGCCTAATCCTTCCCTGAGGCTGGATAGAGCTGGGAGGTCCCACAGGGCCCCGCCCCTGCCCTCCCCCAGCTAATTAGTAATTAGTGATTAGTGATTAGTGACTATTGATCGCCTGCTGCTTCTCCCAGTAGGCAGCTGCTTTGACAAGGGGTGGGGAAGACAAGAGACAGAGGGGGGAGAGGAGTCAGAGACCTTATCAGAAAGATCCTGAAGAAGGTCTGGCGAAGAGGCCACAGCCCCATGGGCAGCAGAAGCCAGGAGTCCCAGGCCCAGGAGAAGGGGCAGGTGTGTGTGGGGGGGAGGCAGGGTTGTTAGCGTTGGACAACTAGGGTTTTCCAAAGAGCTACCTTGTAAATTGTCCCCCACCAGCCTCTTACCATGTCAACATACTACCAGGCCTGGCACTGAGACAGCCCTGAGCGCACACACATATAAGCCACACTCGGATACATGAACACAATCCCAAACCCACACTCGAAGGCACTCAAAACCACAAGCACACAGACACTCACAAACCCGGGAGACTTACCTACAGGCAACACATGCGGCCCAGCACACAAATGCACTTGGAGACCCACCGTGGGACACGCACATGTGCCCACACTGCACTCCCAAGTGCACACAAGCACACACAGATAGGTACTTGGATACACAAACACTTCTCTACACACACTCTGCTGTACGATTACACTGATGCACACACGCACAGTCCTTACACGAGTGTCAACACGGATTCTCACTTGCACACAAGCTGGACTAAACGGCAGATACACTCTCACCCACCGACTCCAACACAGAGACCCACAGCTGCAGCTCACACACGCTCAGATAGATCCCCATCGCTCACATCCTCAGCCTTACTCGCCTTCAAGTCTCCACCAGATGTTTCATTCCCCTTCAGGGGGCAAAGGAAATTAAACCAGATCTGTCCACGGGGGAGTTTACTTGATGGGGAGAGTGGAGAGGAGAGTGGGGAGGAAGTACAAAGGAGGGGCAAGGGAGTAGCATCCTTACCTCCTCTCCCCCAGGCCTTCACATACACAGAAGGCTTGTGGGGCCCAGGCCCCTTCCTGCAGGACGCTAAGGGCAGAGCTGGGCAGCGAGTCCGAAGGGAGCTCCTGCCAGTGGAAGCAGTTTTGTGGAGGGGGCCCCTCTTCCCACATTCCAGCCCCTCAAGGTCACCAGGCGCATTTGGGAGAATCGGGAAGCTCAATCCCCAGCTTCACAAGGGCAGCCCCTACCCTGCTGGAGTTGCTGAGTTCCATTTCAATGAGCAGGTGGGGTCCAAGTGTTGGCAGGGGAAAGGTAGGGGGACTACACCCCTTCCAGATGCCGCGGGGGCTAGGGGCTGGGGTGCAGGGAGTAGGGGTTTAGGAAGCTACCTGCCTGCCCCCAAGCTAGGTAAGTCACAGTCAGGGTGCAGGAAACAGAAAAGTCACAGGCAGGGGCAAGGAGGTGATGAAAGGAGCCGCCGGGGTCCAGGGCCTAGGCCCCCATCGGGGGTCACACAGCAGGGCACTGTGAAGCAGGCGCTTGCACTCACCCCTTCCAAGCCAACGCCACACACCACACTAGCTTACACATGCGCCCTGCACCTCAGCACTAGATACCCAAGCCTGGGTGCCCCAGACACACGTGCACACAGGTGCACATGCTGACCCACACCCCACACCAGCACATAGGAGCACACTGCGTTCAGGAGTTGAAGCTTCCAAGTTGGGAGGGAGGCAGCTCAAATCTGGGCCTCCTCAGCCTTGGTCCTGGCCCCAGAGCCTGGGGGAAAAGAGGCAGCCGTGGGATGTGGGAGCAAGGAGAGCACAGGAAGAGAGACTCCCCTTCCAGACAGCCCCCACCCTCATCAGCTGGGCGCGAGAGAGGGGTGTGTCTGTGAGGTTTGTGCAGGGGAGAAGGTGTCTCCGCGGGAAATGTGATGGGAGATCTAGCCAAGTTCGGCCGAATCTGTGTGCGCGCTTGTGTTCGGGTCCTGTATGCTCGGAACACAGTGCCCACCTGGCATTGTGACAAGTGCGGAGAAGAGAGATGGGAAGGCGGGGTGGAGGGGTGGAAGGACAGACAGCACGGAAGGCGAGCGAGGTTGGCGAGGAAAGACGGCAAGGCTGACACCCTGCTGGCTTGTCTGTCTGTCTCGCACTCCCGCTCAGTCTGGCGCACTCGCGGGTCGGGCTTCGTCCCCTCCCCCGCCAAGCCGGGAGCCAGATCCAAGTCGGGCCTCCACCCCGGCACCCACCCCCACCCCTCAGCCAACTTGGGCTGGGAGAGCACCTGTCCTGGATCGGGGAGTCTGTCTGTCCGCGCCCCCAGCGCCGCGCAAAGTTGGGACGCTCCGCGCGGGGGGCGGGGCGGGCGCACGGAGCCCCTCGCACTCTGGGACCTTTGCGTCCCGGACCCCGGCGCTCCCGCTCCAGCCCAGCTTGCCCTTACCTTCCTCAGGAGCCACGGACCAAAGAGCAAGAGAAGCCATTCCGGGAGCAGCCTCATCTTCCCGGGCCGCGGAGCGGGGCGGGCGGGACGGGTCCCGGGCAGGCCGGAGCCGGGCTTGGGGGCGAGGGGCCCCGGGCTGGCGCGCCGTGGGGTGGCTGCCGGAGCGGCGGGAGCAGGCGGCGCGGCCCGCGCGGACTGAGCGAGAGGAGCGGAGCTCGGCGCTGGGGGCGGGGCGCGGGCGGGGGAGAAAGTTGGGTCGGACTCGGGCGGGCGGGGGGGGCGGGGCTCCGCGTCGCTCCAATCCCGGCCGCGCCCCGCGCGCCCCCTCCCGCCCAGCTGGGGGCACCGAAGGTGACTTTCACCCCGACACGCCCCGGACACGCCCCCGGCCCAGGTGCGAAGCGCAGAGGGCTGCGGGGCCTAGGGGTCGTGTACCCGAGGGGCTACGTTTGTGCACCGACGAGGAATGGGGCAGGGCGTGGGGCTCGAGGCTCTGGGACCCTGTTCCCGAAGGGGTGCACAGCGGAGCAGGAGCCCAGCGAGGCTCAGCGGCCCCACAAGACCAGGGTCCCTCGGTGTTCCGGGCCCCTTCTAGGCTCCAGGCTAAGGTGGGTCCGGGGCAGGAGCCGGGCAGGGGCCGAGGTGAGGGCGGGCGGGGCCTCGGGCGGCTGCGGCCGCGCGGCGCTGACGGGGATGGATGGGCGCCCCGCGGCTCATTCGGCCCGGAGATGAGAATCATTGATCACGGACGGAAACCCCATCACGTCTGTCAATAGGGCTGACAAACGGCGCCCGCTTCCCCCACCCCGGCCCCCAAGGCACCTCCGCGGGCTCCGGCCCCTTCTGCTGGACCGGCCATCCACTTTTGCCCCTCGCCTCCCACCGCTGACCCCCGCGCGTCCCAGAGAGTCCCTGCAGGGGGGTGGGGAAGGAAGTCCCCTCAGCGCAGCCTGCCCAGCCTCTTGGTGCAGCCTCTATCCTTTCCCTTCCACTGTCCCATCTTTCACCATCAGCTCTTCTCGGTCCTTGTCCCTTTCCTTTTCTGTCTCTGCCCTTGTCTCTGTCCCCAGCCCCAGCCTTGTCTCCGTCCCTATCCTCTTGGCTGTTTCTTCATCCGCTCGGCTCTCTCCTCCCCCTAGTCTCGCTCTCTTCCCTGCCCGAGGAGTCTTCAGCTGTCAGCTGTTGCTATGCACTGAGGCTGTGGCTGAGGTTGTGGTATGACTGACACCTAGACAGTGAGAGATGGGGACAAGCAAAGAGATAGAGAGACAGATGCATATCCTGAGACACCAACATATCCCCCCAGGCATGCACGCAGATGCATTCACAGGGGCAGGCCACACCATAGAGGGGAGCACACAGGCGGAGTGAAACACGTTCATGCAGAGACCAGCACACACATGCAGGCAGGTGCACACCTAGAGGCACACTGACACACACGGATGGACACACTCAGTTTACACATACACACACACACACACACACACAGGAGCACGCGTAGACAGAGAGACAAATGCACACTTGCAGCAGGAGACGAGCACACCCAGCCAGGTAGTCGGACCCCAACCCCCTTCCTTGCCTTGGCAGAGAGACAAACATCCACAGACAGAGATGGACACACACAGGTGTACGCGGGCCTTGGCAGTCCAAAAGACAAGCCCAGCCACATACAAAGAGATATTCAGATACAAAGATGTGACAACAGAAAAGGATCAGCGATGCTGAGAAGATGAGGCAGACACAGAGACACCCAGAGAGACAGACAGAAGCCAGGAGGCAGGAACCTGGGTGCAGATGGGGCAGAGAGGAGAGAGGCTGGAAGGGGCAGGAATGGCCAGGCCCAACGCCCCAAGGCTCCAACCAGAATCCTGAGCCCAGGTGCCAAGCAGGGGGGCTGCTGTGAGGTAGTTGACAGGGCCAGTGGGTACACCCAGGCCTAGGGTACCCAGGGTAGCAGCCCATCACTAGGGTCTTGATCTTCTGGAGTCCTGACCCACATCATCTCTTCTCCTTTTGCTAGTCTTAGGTCACCTCCTTCTGTCTCCAGCTACACACACACACACACACACACACACACACACACACACACAAACCACTCCCGTCTCTGGGTCTTTGCCTCTGCCCTTGCATCTCTCCATCTCCGTATCTCTGTCTCTCATTCTGTCTGTTTCAGCCTCAGCCCCTGTCTCTTCTCCATCTCTGTCTTAGGCCCGCTGTCCTTGCCAGGTGAGGAGTTCGAGGACTGCCTCCTGGTAGACCCTTTCCTGGCCGGTCCTGACTCCTGACGGGCAGAGGGAGGAAGCTGACTGGAGGGGTGTGTGTTCCAAGCCGCAGCTGGGGGCCCCTCTCGCTCTGCCCAGGATCTTGAGGCGACAGGCAGAGAATCAGTGGCTCCCTGGGGGCGCCAGATGCACGGCTGGCAGAGGGAGGGAGCGAGGGGGTGGGGCTAGGGGTGGTGGGGAGCAGGCAGGCGCAGGGGGAGGGAGGGGAGCCGGCTGGCGGAGGGTGGAGGGGGTGTGGCAGAATAGCCCGAGGGAAGGAAGTGAGAGGCTAGGCTGGGGTCCGCCTGCAGGTGCATAATTAGTGTTGGGGAGGGGGCTGTGCTGGGCTTAAGGGTGAGCAGCACTGCAGGAGTGCTTACGCCACCTGGTGGACAGATGAGGCCACAAACCTTCCTAAGCCATCGCCGAGGAGGCTTTTTCCCAGCAGAGTGGCTCTGCCCTGGGGCTCTGGGGTGCCCCAGACACTGGATGATCTCAGAACTGGCTTGGCGGCAGAGGCTGGAGTTGGGATCTCCAGGCTAAGAGGGAAGGGGGGGTTCTTGTTTCTAGAGGTGCCTAGACCCAAAGCTTCCTCAAGAAAAGAATAAGCTGAGGAAGTTGACAACAGGGGAGGGAGGCAGAAAGCAACGTAGTTTGGGAGCTGGGTAACGGTTCTTCCAGTGCTTGCAGATGCCCCCCCCCCCCCAGCTCACGTTTGCTGCTAAGGGGAGAGCGGTGCTCTCTCTCTCAGTCTTGGACAGTGTAAAGCTGTGTGACTTTCTACAAGAGGTTCCCCTCTCTGGGTGAGGGTTGAGGTAGACCTGGGACCCCATCCCTGGGATGTCTAAAATGATTGGCGAGCTGGATCTGTTGGTGGCCAGTGGGGCCTGGCAAACTGGTCTTCCCAGCTCTCCTTCAGTCCAGGGGCACCCCCCTTCTCCTGAATCTAGAGTTCTACTCTTGGCATCTGATTAATTAGTCTCCATGAGGATGTTAGCGCTTCAAGAGCAAACTCAGGCAGAAAGAGCTGTGTGGGAACACCCTGATTAGAAAGCCCTTCACAACCCCAGTGTGTTCAATTCTTGTGGTGGGATTTCTCACTGTGGGAGATCGTTTGGGGGAGGGCTGGTGGTGCGACCCATAAGTGAGAATGCAGAGAAACAGATTTTGGAGGTACCGTTCTGGAGCCAGAGAAAATACGAGATCCGGAAAGGTAAAGTCTCTGGCTCAAGGTCACACAGCCAGGAGAAGCAGGTCTTCCTCCTCAAGTCCAGCGCCACCCCCTTCCCGGGGCTAAGCCAGATGGAGAGGGAGGGAGCGCAGGGAGAAGGGCGCTGAAGACCAGAAGCTCCAGCCCGCCTCTAGCGCAGAGCAGGCCTCCCTCTGGTGGCTGAAGCAGGCAAGCACAGCCCAGCTGCCGGAGTCACACTCACAGGGAGACACAAGCGGCTTTTTTTCTTTTTTTACAATTTTATTTATAACAATATCTGTGTTATTTAGTTGTAAAGGAATTCAGCAAAAATTATTAAAACGTTCATGTCCCCAAAGCGGGGCTGCCCGCTTGCCGTTTCTGGGTGTGCCCCACCTTCTCCTCATCCCCAGGGGAGGGTGGGGGAGGCTGGGGGACCGTTTACCAAAGAAAGTCTCCAGCCCTGGGAGCCACGGTGGGAGCACTGGAGAGGGGGAGGGCCTGTCTGGGAGGGGTACTGAGTATGGCCACCTCAGAGGTGCCCCAGAGTGGCGGCTGGCGCATGGAATGGCCTCCCCCAGGACGAACTAAAAAATTCCATCCTTTCCTTGCTACCTCGGCCAGAGCCAAGTCTTCCAGACAGGGGCAGCAAAGGACTCTCCCTCCCCAGAATGAGCCCTCAGGGAGCTGAGAGGGATGAGAGTGGGGGTGGGGCGGGAGAGGGGAGAGCCTTGAAAAAGTGTCTCATACAGGGAGGGGGAGGCAGCACCACCAGCTCTCCCAGTGGGGGTGCATTTTGGTGGAAGGTGGGAGGCAGGTACCTGTGAGCCGCGGGAGCCCCCAGAGCCCTCCCTGCCCCCCTCCCTGAAGGCAGCATGAGGGGGGTGCTGAGGAGCAGGCAGGAAGGAGGAGAACGGAAAGAGATAATACTGTGCTCGCTTGCTCACTTGCTCACTCACATATAAAAAGTAATTCCTTCATTTTTACATTTATACACCCCGGCAGGGCCGGGGAAGGGCTGGCTGGGCAGGAGGGGGCTCATCGAAGGACTTCTCTGGCAGGGGGCAGGAGGCTCTCTGGGGTGAGTCCAGTGGTCGGGACCCTATGCCAAGGGGTCCCCTATCTCGTCCTCAGGGCCCCGGCCCAGGAGTTCTCGCTTCTCGTCCGTGCTGGCCAGGGAGTGGCGGCTGCCGTGACCACCCATGTAGAGTGTGGCGTACACGGGGTTGGTGAAGTTGGTGGGCTGCAAGGTGACAGAGGGTTCAAGTGGGGCTCAGGGGATGGGAACTGTGGCCCAGGTGCCCTGCCTCCCACCTCCATTCCATCATCCAACCCAGTGCCCTTCGTCACCCCACCCACAGCCTCTTGTCTTTACTTTGGAAGCCTCCTCTCCTGTCCTCCCGGCCCACCTTGTCAGGATCCAGTGCAAAGTCAGCATCCAGTAGGCCCCCTACATCATCAGGCTCCCCGCCTTCATACATCTTATAGGTGGGGTTCCCAATCTCCACATTCATGGCCCCGTTGGTCATCCGCTGGTGCTGGAAGCCCTTAGCCCTGGGGGAAGCAGGATTTTATGGGGGCAGGGATTCTATGAGCGCAAGGCTAGGATGGTAAACTAAGAGCCAGCATTTTCCAGAATCTCCATCACTCACCCTCGGACTCGCCGCTTGTACCAGAATACCACTCCAGCTACCAGAAGCATGAGCAGCAGCAACAGCAGAGGGATTAGGATGGACGCCATATCTGGAGGGGAGGAGGTGAGAAACGGAGTCGGAGAGGTTCAGGGAAAACCGGAGGCCAAAATCTCCCTGCTCCAGGCCCTGAAGCTCTGTCTCCCCATACCCTGCCACCTACGTCCAGGCTGCTGTTGGCTGACCACCTGCTCCTCACACCGGGGTCCTGCCATGTGGGGTGGGCACCTGTAGACAGGAGGGGCAGACCTGAGCAGGCGTGACCTTCACAGCCATGGCCGCCAGGGAATTGGGAGGGACCACAGGATCTGAGTGTCCCTGCTCAGATTTGGGGAGGGGTGGGGATGAGCTAGGTCTCGGGAAGGCTCGGGCCCAACTCACTGGCACTCAGGCATCATTTTGCTGTTCATGGTGCAGGAACCACCGTTGCTGCAGTGGCCGACGCAGGTCAGACAGCTGGGGGCCACCCGGCCATCTGAGCAGCTGCAGGAAGGAGTGACACGTTGAGTGGGCTGAGCAGGGGCAGGGCAGGGTGGGGAGGGGTGGCTGAGGCGCTGACGAAGGGGCAGAGCGGGAGGAACAGGCCGGGGAGCACGAGGCGGGGGCAGGGCAGGGTCGAGGCCAGGCAGAACTGTGGGGGCAGGCCCCACTCACTTGCAGGTGACGTCCCCACTCTGCTTGTTGACCACGCAGGCTCCGTCGAGACAGCGGCTGCACTTGTCCACCTCACACCTTGGTCCCTCGAAGTAGGCGGTGCAGCGGCACTGCCGGGAGCCGTCCGCGGCCATCTGGCACGTGCCCAAGTTCTCGCAGTAGCCCGAGCACTGCCCTGTGGTTGGGGGTGGAAGAGGAGTGCCTCAAGCCCCACCCTCATGAGGGTCCTCCGCAGGTTGTGGGTGGGGGCGGCTGGACCCCTAAGGGGACCCCCACGTCTTTTAGGTGACTCCCACCTCCTCCTGAGCTCCCTGGGCCCCCTCCCCCCGTTGCAGACTCAGAGCATAAGGACATCCCCAGAGAGCCTGACAGGGCACAGCTTTCACTTGAATAGTCCTGATGCCAGAAGGCTCACCACCTTGAGGGAAGTGTGCACACCTCTACGGGGGAGCCACCTGAGCCCGCCTGAGCCTTGAACGGCCTCCGTCCCTAAAGCACGCCCCTGCGACCAGCAGCCTAGCCTCCGCCCGCCCCCGGGCCCGGGGATGGCTCACTCACGGTACTGGCAGCGGTCCCCCAGGAAGCCAGGGAGACATCGGCACTGGGGCTGGTTGCCCTGGTTGACAGTGCAGGTGCTGTTGTTGGCACAGTAGCCCGCACACACCTGCTGGGTGCATTTTGGGCCCGTGAAGCCCGTGGGGCACCGGCACGTGGGCATGCCTGGCGGGAGAGGATGTGTGAGCGGGGCTGTGGCCCCACTGCAGCGCCGGCCCTGCTGCGGGGGGAGCAGAGCTGGGAGGACCCAGGCGGAAGGCGGCCGGCAGAGGGGACGGGGTACTGGGGGCTGGGGCCTGAGGCCGTGGGCTAGAGGCGTGAGGCGTGAGGGGAGGCAGAGGTGAAGCCGGGGAGGACAGGCGGGGACGCGGCTGGGGATTCGCCCGAGGTGGCCAAGGGGCCGAGGAGTGGGAGCAGGCTTGGCAGGAGAGCTGAAGGCCATACCGGAGGGGGAGGCTGCGCAGGTGCCTCCGTTGCGACAGTATTCCCAGCACTGGTCCAGCTCGCACTTGTCACCCGTGTACCGGGGCTGGCAGCGGCACTTGGGCTGCCTCCGCGCGTTGAGGAAGCAGCTGCCGCCGTTGAAGCACTGCAGGTTACAGGTTCCGGGTCGAGGAGCTGCAGGAAGGGCACAGAGCCAGGGAAAGAGGGGAACTCAGGGGTCACGGGGCACAGGGTCCTGGGGCCGGGGTTGGGACGTGGGAGGGGCACGAGCATACCATCTGGCGGGGGCGTGGGCGAGGGCACGGCCACGCAGGTGCCATTGTCCAGCCGCTTCCCGTTGGGACAGGTGCAGACAGGCCCACTGGGGCTCAGCAGGCAGAGCCACTCACACTTCTTGCGGTCACAGGGGTTGGTCACTGCAGGTGTGGGCAGGGGGTGGGAGGATGCTGAGCCTTGGGGACCCAGAACCTTCCCCCCCTCCACCCACTGAGACCTGAGGCGATAGCCTGGAGACTCTGCCCCCCGGCCTGCCCTCTATGCCTACCTTCGGGCTGCTTATGTTGATGGTATAGGACCACGTCAGAGGCGTGGCTCAGGCCCCCCGTCAGGTTGATCAAGGGGCTGTGTCCAAACTTATGGATCTTGAAGACACGATTATTAATGTAGGTAACACCATAGATGTAATCCTCGAAGACATCGATGCTGAAGGGGTGACTTAGGCCTGGGGGAGGAGGTAGACTCAGAGGGGACTCAGGTCCTGGTCACTCTCCAGGACACCGGCTCCCATGGCTCCCAGGCACCCCGAACTCAACACATCCCAAACAGAACTCCCCCCAACCTGTTCCTCCTCTTGCGGCCACTAATGGCAGAAGGTTCCATCAGCCCTACACTTCTGGGATCACGATCGACTTCTGCTCCCTCTCCCTACATTTACTAAGCTCCTCCTCTCACCTCTGTTGTCTCCATGCAGCTCAATGCTCACTGGTGGAATGAATGAATGGGCAAATGGGCCAGAGGGTACAGGGGGAGTCCAGCTCGGGGGAGGGGGGAGGGGGGCAAGGCCTGGAAGGCACTGCAGGACTGCCAGGCACCTGCATGAGGAGGATGGCAGGTGCTGGGTGAGGCCTTGGACTCAGTGGGAAGGACAAGAGGCCCGAGGGCAGGGCCAGCTGAGGCTGCTCTCAGATGCTGACCTCGTTTGCTGTCAGCAGCCACGATGGGGTCTGTGCCATTGAGCCGGATGCTGCCAATGACTGAGAGCTTGGCATCTGCCCAGTAGAGCCGTTCATTGTGATAATCCACAGCCAGGCCTGGGGGGAGGCAGAGAGCATTGTGAAGGCCCAGCCTCTCCCACCCTAGGCTCGAGGAAAAGCAGAACTGTCTCCGTGTTTGGGACAGCTCCATCCTGTTCCCACGACCACTCCTAGTCACATCTGGGAAAAGCCTCCATGACTCATTGTCCATCCCAGTCCAAGCCCCTTCCCCTCCTGTCTTTCATGTGACCTCAGGCTCAGGAAGCCCACCCCTCCCACATCCCTTGCCCCCTGCTGCCACAGACCTGTGGGCCATTGGATGTTGTCCTGTACCAGTGTCTCCCGAAGGGTCCCATCCATTGCTGCTGTTTCAATTTTGGGGTGATTGCCCCAGTCTGACCAGTACATGGTGCTGGGGAAGGAGAAGTCAGTGTGGGTAGGACCCAGGGCTGCCAGCGGAGGCTGAGCAAAGTGGGCCACCAGCTTATGGCTTGGGCACAGGGACTCCTGGGTATTGGGAGGAGGATGTCCTGTCTACCTCCTCCAGAGAAAACCAGGGGAGTCAGCTCTCTGCCCAGGTTAAGGATCTTTTACTCTAAAACCACATGTGCTGATCCAGAGTCATCTAAGTGGGCAGAAGTGCCCCCTGGAGCAGGAGCCGGAACCTGGCTGCACATGACAGCCAGCCAAGTGGGGGTCAGGCCCCTACCCAGCAGGCCAGCTGGGAGTTCTGGCAAAGGCAGCACTGGGGAGGGCCAGAGCTGGGGGTGGCCCGAAGACGCAACGGTTGGAGGAGGACTCTGATCTCAGGGTGGTCTGGAAGGGGAAGGACGTGCTTGGGGATATTGGGTACGCACCCCCCTCCCAGGGGCTTCCTAGCACCAGCCCGGATGCCTCCCCCCAGGAGGACCCTTGCACACCCCCTCAGCGGGTCCACCACAATGGCGTGGGGCTCGTCGATCATGCCCGAGATGAGCGTCTTGCGGTTCTCGCCCTTCATTTGTGCGACCTCAATCACATCTCGGCCCGAGTCCGTCCAGTACACGTTCCCAGCCACCCAGTCGATGGCGATACCCCTTGGCATCTTCAGCCCTGAAATCTGAATGGAGGGGGTGACAATTTCAGGGGCTACCACATTTGTCTTCCTGCCATTATCCCCACCACCACCTGCCAGCTTGTCCCTGCTAAAAAGTCAGCCCAGGCAGAGGGCCAGGTCTCTGATTTTGAAGAGACTTGCTGACACTTACCTTATGAGCCATACTTAGAGCTTTCCCATGTTTTGCTGGATTAGACATTATTACCTTGCTCTACTGAGGAATGAAGTGAGGCCCAAAGAGGTCAAATGAGTGGCCAAGATCGACACAGCGGGGGGCAGTGACCCTCAGGAGCTGAATGTGGCTCTGAGGCTCAAAGCCAGTGTGCCCACTATACCCCGCCACCTTGGGCTGCGATGTGGCAGAGCCAACTACCGACAACTGGCATCGCTCTGCCCACCTGTCATCGTGCCCGCAACACGATCCTGACTGCCCTGCCTGCCAGCCTCGCCCTTTGCCCCCTTCCACTGGCCTTTTCAAACCCTGCTCTGAACCGTCTGCTCTTTGCCATCTTCCCACCCAATCTGTGGATCCCATCCCAGGTGGGGTGCTCACATTGAGGTGGGTGACACCCCGGTCAATCTGTCGCCGGTGGCGGTTGGAAGTGGTGGGAGGTGCGGCAGGTGGCAGGCTGCGGTAGGAGATGGTGCCCGTGTGCCAGTTGGTCCAATAGACACGGCCGGCTTTGACGTGGACATCCATGGCATCAATGCGGACACTCTCGTCACCCTGGAAGGCCTGCTCGTAAGCCGAATGGGGGTGACTGGGGAACAGGCTGCGGATCTCATTGTCATCGGCGATGTAGAGGACCTGATACTCAGAGCCTGGATGGGCAAGAGGCCAGGTGTTGGGTGCGGGAAAAGGCAGAGGTGGGAGGCCAGACTGGGGGATGCTGGGCCTGCTGCTGGGACAGGCTCCCTCCTCTCCTTCCCTGAGCTCATCTGGTATGACCTGCCACTCCGGAAAACCCTCTGGGCCTCTCCAGCCCCAGGAACTTCGGCCTCCTCATAGTCTCGGGCTGGCATCAGCACTCTCTGCCACATGCTGTCTGATTGGTGCTTGTGGGCGTGCATGGTGGGGCTGTGTATACACATATGCCCTCGTGGGTACATGGGTGCGTGCACGGCTGTCTGGGGGTGTCTGTACTCAGGCAGGTGCAGGCGTGCGCCAAAGGACACGGCAGAGTAGAACTTCTGTGCTCTCATTGCCCCCCAAGAAGGTAAATACATGAGATGACAGTTGTGTTAACTCAATGTTAGGAAACCTTTCACAAGGTGTACATACATCAAACCATCACCCGTACACATTAAATACCTGACGATTTTGTCAGTTACACCCCGCTAAAGCTGAAGATAAAAAGTGAATGGGGTACGCATGACTGTGTGGTGATGTGTCTGTGTGCTCGCCTCAGGGGAGTGGTGGGTGAGGAGGCACATGTGGGATATAGGTGTGCTGCCACCACCCCAAACTTCCTAGGATGAGCCAACCCCCAAACCAGCACGCTCCGCGCCCCGCTGACCGGTGGGTCTGGGGTTCCCTCCGTGGGCACATCCCCTCCCACAAGGCCGCCTGGGTTTACATCCCGGTGCCGCGTAGCCCCACCCGCTCCTGTTCCGCAGGCCGCTGGCCGTACCCTCGGCCTTGCAAGTGTTGTGCGTCTTCATGAAGTTGCGTGCGCAGCTGCAGAGGTGGCCACCCTTGGTGTTGTTGCAGAGCTGCGAGCAGGTGCCAAAGCGCAGGCACTCGTTGATGTCTGGGGGTTACACGGGGCGGGGGGGGGGCGGTGTCATGGAGCGTCTGGGTGTCGGCCCGCCCCCTCCGAGTCCCGCCTTCCTACCCTGGCATCCGGGCTGGCCCGGCACAATGTGGAAGCCAGAGCGGCAGGCGCAGTAGGCGGCTTTCTCGGTGCGCACGCAGCGGGCCTCATCCCCGCAGATGCTGGCGTTGGTGGCGCAGCTGGTCAGCTTGGGGTCTGCGGGGGACAGAGCGGGTCCCCTGCCCTAAGCCGCCCTGGGCCGGGGGCCTCGGTTCTGTGCCCCGCGACAGGCCCCCGCCCCCCAGCCCCGCGCAGGGCTTACCGATGCTGCATTCCTCCTCGTCCGAGCCGTCCCCGCAGTCATCCAGCATGTTGCAACGCAGCGAGGAGGACAGGCAGCGCTGGTTCCGGCACAGAAACTCCTTCTTGTCTTTGCAGTGGGGGGTCTGGGCCGTGGGGGGCTCTGGGGAAGGCGGGGTCTTCAGATCTGGCTATTCACCACCCCACCGCCTCCTCCCACAGGGACGCCCTGCGGCGGGCTGTCAGGCTTCGGAAGATGCTGGCTAAACATTCAGAGTCCCAGTCTCCACCTCGACACCTAGGCGCCAGGAAGCCTCCCGGGCTTTCTCCAGGGCCTTCTCTCTCCCAAGGAAGGGCCCCCGGGCTCCTGGCAATGGACCCTCCTCCTTCCCGGGCGCGCAGTTCGCGCTTGGCCCACCCCCCAGGCCCCTGTGCACACCCAAACTACGGCCACCTCCCGCCCGCCGGCCCCAGGCTCCCCCCACTGGCTCGCCGCTCACCACAGTCCTCCTCGTCAGTCCCATCCCCACAGTTGTCGGTGCCGTCGCACTGGCGCCCGATCCACAGGCAGACGCGGTCGTTCTTGCAACGGAAGGGCCGGTTGGGAGGGCACACGAACCGGGCTGCGGCGGTGGGAGCGGACCGAGCCAGAATCAGCCTGGGAGGCGGGCTTGGAGCCCCGGGGGAGCGTGAGAGCCCCGCCCCTGCCCCAGGGCCCCGCCCCCCGCCTCACCGCACTCCTCCGGGTTTTCGTCGGAGTTGTCGCCGCAGTCGTCCTCGCCGTCGCACTTCCAGGCCAGCGGCTTGCACAGCGTGTTGTTGCACTGGAACTCGTCCAGGGGGCAGGTCCGCACTGGGCAGGGCGGACCGAAAGAGCCGAGAATGAGCCCTGAGCCCCAGGCTGGCTCCCCGCGGCAGGATCTTGCCCCCACCCTTCCCTCCAGGCGGAGGCCCAGAGGGATGGATAGGCAAGCCGTGGTACAGCCAGAATGAACCCAGGCCTCCTAATTTTGTACCAGCCAGGCAGATGAGCAGAACGGCCTCGTCTGGTGTTTAGGGGAGAAGAAGAGGTCTTTTGGGGGAAGCATGCACGGAGAGGTCTAGGGGCCCTCTTTCTCAGGTGCTTGTGGCAGGGCATCAGTGGCAGGCACAAAGGTGGAGCACTGGGCTGGGAGTCAGGAGACCTAGGTTCCAGCCCACCAGGGCAGAGCCAGAGCGTCTGTCCTCACTATCCGGGTGGGGGTGGGGGAGCTCTGCTCCAAGCCCCAGGCTTCTTTTACCCAAGCTTCACCATGTGGCCTTGGACCACTGAGCCCAGGCAGGTGAGCCAGGGGCAGGCACTGCTTCGTAGCCCCAGGAAGTGGAAAGGAAAGTGAGCGGGAACTGCCCTGTGGGAACTCGCGCTGTGGAGCCTGGATGGACCCAGCCAACAGGTTTCTGCTGGATTTGGGCCCAACGGGCCCCTTGACTAAGTGCTGTAGTGGAGGGCACAACCTGCACAAAAATGTCCCCAGAGGCCCTGGGTCTCGTTCACCGCTCTAACCCAATGCCTAGGACAGCGCCTGGCACATGGTACGTGCTTAGGAACGATTTTTTGCATGAGCAGTGACCACAGGAGAGAAAGAACGCTACAGGACAGCGACCGAGCCGCGCGCCGGGGCGGGGGATAGTGGGGGGGCTCACCGCCAGTGCCACAGGCCTCCTCGTCGCTGCCGTCCATGCAGTCGGCATCCGCATCACAGCGCCAGCGCAGGGGGATGCAGTGGCCGCTCTTGCACTGGAACTGGTCCATGTCACAACGGGGAGTGCAGTCTTTCTGTGGGCACAGGCGTGATCTCCTGGTCAGATGGGGGGGCCCCTGCAGTCCCACCCCGCCCCTCCCGAGGCCACCCCTCCCTCCGGCTGCTCTCCCTCCCCACCTCATCTGAGCCATCTGCA
>NW_024424564.1:1353211-1357276 GCF_017311325.1 Ursus maritimus | reverse complement strand
GGGGGGGGGGCGGTGTCATGGAGCGTCTGGGTGTCGGCCCGCCCCCTCCGAGTCCCGCCTTCCTACCCTGGCATCCGGGCTGGCCCGGCACAATGTGGAAGCCAGAGCGGCAGGCGCAGTAGGCGGCTTTCTCGGTGCGCACGCAGCGGGCCTCATCCCCGCAGATGCTGGCGTTGGTGGCGCAGCTGGTCAGCTTGGGGTCTGCGGGGGACAGAGCGGGTCCCCTGCCCTAAGCCGCCCTGGGCCGGGGGCCTCGGTTCTGTGCCCCGCGACAGGCCCCCGCCCCCCAGCCCCGCGCAGGGCTTACCGATGCTGCATTCCTCCTCGTCCGAGCCGTCCCCGCAGTCATCCAGCATGTTGCAACGCAGCGAGGAGGACAGGCAGCGCTGGTTCCGGCACAGAAACTCCTTCTTGTCTTTGCAGTGGGGGGTCTGGGCCGTGGGGGGCTCTGGGGAAGGCGGGGTCTTCAGATCTGGCTATTCACCACCCCACCGCCTCCTCCCACAGGGACGCCCTGCGGCGGGCTGTCAGGCTTCGGAAGATGCTGGCTAAACATTCAGAGTCCCAGTCTCCACCTCGACACCTAGGCGCCAGGAAGCCTCCCGGGCTTTCTCCAGGGCCTTCTCTCTCCCAAGGAAGGGCCCCCGGGCTCCTGGCAATGGACCCTCCTCCTTCCCGGGCGCGCAGTTCGCGCTTGGCCCACCCCCCAGGCCCCTGTGCACACCCAAACTACGGCCACCTCCCGCCCGCCGGCCCCAGGCTCCCCCCACTGGCTCGCCGCTCACCACAGTCCTCCTCGTCAGTCCCATCCCCACAGTTGTCGGTGCCGTCGCACTGGCGCCCGATCCACAGGCAGACGCGGTCGTTCTTGCAACGGAAGGGCCGGTTGGGAGGGCACACGAACCGGGCTGCGGCGGTGGGAGCGGACCGAGCCAGAATCAGCCTGGGAGGCGGGCTTGGAGCCCCGGGGGAGCGTGAGAGCCCCGCCCCTGCCCCAGGGCCCCGCCCCCCGCCTCACCGCACTCCTCCGGGTTTTCGTCGGAGTTGTCGCCGCAGTCGTCCTCGCCGTCGCACTTCCAGGCCAGCGGCTTGCACAGCGTGTTGTTGCACTGGAACTCGTCCAGGGGGCAGGTCCGCACTGGGCAGGGCGGACCGAAAGAGCCGAGAATGAGCCCTGAGCCCCAGGCTGGCTCCCCGCGGCAGGATCTTGCCCCCACCCTTCCCTCCAGGCGGAGGCCCAGAGGGATGGATAGGCAAGCCGTGGTACAGCCAGAATGAACCCAGGCCTCCTAATTTTGTACCAGCCAGGCAGATGAGCAGAACGGCCTCGTCTGGTGTTTAGGGGAGAAGAAGAGGTCTTTTGGGGGAAGCATGCACGGAGAGGTCTAGGGGCCCTCTTTCTCAGGTGCTTGTGGCAGGGCATCAGTGGCAGGCACAAAGGTGGAGCACTGGGCTGGGAGTCAGGAGACCTAGGTTCCAGCCCACCAGGGCAGAGCCAGAGCGTCTGTCCTCACTATCCGGGTGGGGGTGGGGGAGCTCTGCTCCAAGCCCCAGGCTTCTTTTACCCAAGCTTCACCATGTGGCCTTGGACCACTGAGCCCAGGCAGGTGAGCCAGGGGCAGGCACTGCTTCGTAGCCCCAGGAAGTGGAAAGGAAAGTGAGCGGGAACTGCCCTGTGGGAACTCGCGCTGTGGAGCCTGGATGGACCCAGCCAACAGGTTTCTGCTGGATTTGGGCCCAACGGGCCCCTTGACTAAGTGCTGTAGTGGAGGGCACAACCTGCACAAAAATGTCCCCAGAGGCCCTGGGTCTCGTTCACCGCTCTAACCCAATGCCTAGGACAGCGCCTGGCACATGGTACGTGCTTAGGAACGATTTTTTGCATGAGCAGTGACCACAGGAGAGAAAGAACGCTACAGGACAGCGACCGAGCCGCGCGCCGGGGCGGGGGATAGTGGGGGGGCTCACCGCCAGTGCCACAGGCCTCCTCGTCGCTGCCGTCCATGCAGTCGGCATCCGCATCACAGCGCCAGCGCAGGGGGATGCAGTGGCCGCTCTTGCACTGGAACTGGTCCATGTCACAACGGGGAGTGCAGTCTTTCTGTGGGCACAGGCGTGATCTCCTGGTCAGATGGGGGGGCCCCTGCAGTCCCACCCCGCCCCTCCCGAGGCCACCCCTCCCTCCGGCTGCTCTCCCTCCCCACCTCATCTGAGCCATCTGCACAGTCATGGTCCCCATCGCACTTCCAGCGCCCGGCAATGCAGCGGCCGTTGGCGCAGGAGAACTCACTCTCAGAGCAGGGCCGAGGGGCTGGAGAAGGACAGGGGAGAGACAGGCCCCGGGAGGGTGGGCACAGGGACTCAGCCCTCGGGGTGTCTCCAGCCCTTGGCAGAGCAATACCGCCCATCTCTGTGTCCCCAAGAGCCACAGGTTACTGGCATAATGACAAGCTGCTCAGCCAATCCCGAGCAAGCCAACTGGCTGCCCTCGCGGGATCAGCTGGGCCCAGCGGGGGCTCACACTTACCCCTCTGGGGCAGACACACGAGAGAGGACACGGGTCCCTGGCTCTGCCCTCAGGACAGACTGTGTGCGGGGCGTCGAGGGGAACAGGAGAGGGACAAGACCACTAAGACAAGCACCAGGGTTTAGGGAGAGGCCAGTAAAGGACGATGGGCTGAGGCACAGCACAGGGACAGGTGGGCTCTGGGGCAGTGGCAGGGGGTGTGGTGGGAGCACGGGCACATCAGAGACACCTACCTCTGCAACCCCCAGAGGACAGTGTGAAAATGGAGAGAAACATGAGATGAAGTGAAATGGCACAAACTCAAATACACGACATGGAGCGGGGTGGGGTGGGGTGAGCAGGGAGGGGGCACCTGACCCCCAGCCCTGGGAGGTGGCCACCTGCCCCCCGTGCCGCCTGGTGGGGGCAGGGGTGCTGAGAGGGGAGGTGCCCCATGTCTCTGGGGGTGGGGTGCCTGTGAGCGGGGCGGGGGCGGGGACATACTGCAGCTCTCCTCGTCGGAGTTGTCCCCACAGTCGTTGTCATAATCGCACTGCCAGCGGCCTGGCACGCAACGGTTATTCTTGCAGCGGAACTGGTAGGGCTCGCAGGTACGCTCGTCTAGGGGAGGCAAGATTGGGGGGCAAATGTCGGGGCATCAGGGACGGAGTGGGGGCAGGCATGAGGGTTTTGGACAGGCAGGGGCAGGATGGCCAGGAGTGGGAGTGAGGGCAGCCCGGGGGGAGGCCACACAGCGTTCTGGTTCTGAGATGCGGGGTCCTCAAGGAGGTTATGAGGTGGAAGGGGCACGAGCGGGAAGAGCTGCCCTGGGGAGCGGACAAACACAGCCACCTGTGTGGGGTGGACAGAGAAGATTCCACACAGGTGTGCGCTGCGGAGGTGCTGGTGGGGGCGGGGACGAGGAATCGGTTGGGAGGTGGTGGGCACGGGAGGCCAGGCTAGCGGACGGCCTGAGTCCTGCCCAGGCGGGATGCCTTCCGCTGAAAGCGGGGTCCGGGGAGGCTCACCACACTCTTCCTTGGGCTCGTCGGAGCCGTCTCCACAGTCGTCCTCTCCGTCACACTTCCAGCGCGCGGGGATACAGCGGCCCGAGTCCTTGCAGCGGAACTCATCCACTCCGCAGGTCATCTGGGCTGCAAGGGGCGGCTGGTGGTGAGGGGAGGCTCCTCGCAGGAGCTGGGGGCTGGGGGGTGGGGTGGGGGGGTGCACGGGAGCAGCAGACACTGCAGAGGGCAGGTGGGTTCCAGGGGCACTGGGCCACTCACTGCAATTGGCGGGCTCATCGCTGCCGTCCACACAGTCGTTGTCCCGGTCACAGACCCAGACTCGGGGGATGCAGCGCTTGGTGATGGAGCACTGGAACTGGTTGGGGGCACAGGTCACTTCGGCTGCAGAGTGGGGGAGAGAGTGAGGACCTGCCCATCCCACCCACACCACAGTTCAAGATCACCACCTTCTCCCTCTTCCAAGCTCTGGCCCCGTCCTGCCCGCAATTTCTTAGGAGAAAGGGACCGTTTAGCTCCAATTTTGGTGCTTTT
>NW_024424564.1:1318513-1353201 GCF_017311325.1 Ursus maritimus | reverse complement strand
TTTTGTCTGCACATCTCTGTGGCAAGCTTGATGATTTTATGAGCAAGCCAAGTCACACCCAATATAATTTACGTCGACCACCTAATAACGTTGCTGGAGAGCAATGCGGCCCGTATGAGAAGCGGTGGGTAGATTTCACCATGGACTGTGTTTCTGTGCCTGTCTGCCCACTAGCCCGCTCCCTGCCCGCAGCCACAGGCACTTACGGCAGTCCCTCTCGTCCTCCCCGTCCCCACAGTTGTCTTGCCCGTTGCAGCGGAAGATGCCGGGGATACAGCGGTTGGTGTTGGTGCACTTGAACTGACTGGGCAAGCAGACGTGGATATCTGTGGGAGGGGGGAGGAGGGGAGAGTAACTAATGGAGGCGGAGGATGCAGGGGCAGGGAGGGGACGCCCCACCCCCTCCGCAGGAGCCGGCAGCTTCAGGGCCTGGAGCAGCAGCAGTCCAGCCCAGAGAGGAGGCTGCTGTGGGCTGAGCCTCCTTGCCCCTGGAGTGTAGTACAAACCCTCCAAATCCCCGGGGGGGGGGGGCAGCTGGTGGCTAGGCAGCCCTTTACCGCAGTTGGCCTCGTCACTGTTGTCCTGGCAGTCGTTGTCCCCATCACAGATGAAGGCAGGGTTGGTGCAGATGCCCGTTGAGCACTGGAACTGTCCGGGGCGGCACTTGAACTCGGCTGCCGGGAGGGGAGCCTCAGAGTCAGAAGGGCTGGGGCCGGGCGTGGCCACCCGGAGCCTTGGGAGTCAGGCTGCCCCCGGGCAGGACCCTCTTGCCACCCCTGCTCTGGGCACTTACGACAGTCCGGGGGCTCGTCTGAGTGGTCCCCACAATCGTCCTCCGTGTCACACTTCCACCAGAAGGGGATGCACTTGTCGTTCTTGCACACAAACTGGAGGGCAGGTGGGGGCGAGAGGGGTTGGTGGGGGTCTGGGGAACTCGGGAGGTTTTCTTTTGAGGGGCTGGGATGTTTCAAAGTAGCAGGAGGGTCAGGGTACTTTGCAGGGGGGCTGAGCTGGAGGGAAGGTTGGGATGTGATGAGTGCAGGAAGGCCAGGTGATGGGGTATCTGTGGGGGGGTCAGGGTGGGGGTACTGGTGAGGGAGGGCCAGGGTTAGGGTGTGGGGGTGTTTGTGTGAGGTGACAGGTATAAAAGTATTGCTGTGGGGAGACAAGAGGTAGGCAAGAAATGTGGGGGTGTTAGCGTGGAAAAACCAGATGCGTGAGGACATTAGAGCGGGTGTTAGGGTCCGAGGAGGAGTGGGGGTGCTGGTGTGGGGGTTGGGGGAGCGAGGCATCGGTGAATGGGGGTCAAGGGGAAGAGCCTCACCTGGCTTGCCGTGCAGTTGGACACACAGGTGCGCCCATCACTGCCCAGGTAGAAGTTGGTGGGACAGGCACATTTGTGGCCTCCCCCGGGGGACAGGAGGCACAGGTTGCTGCAGCCACCGTTGTTGACCTTGCAGGGGTGATTGGGAACTGCCGGAGAGAAAGCAGCTGAAGAGCAGCCCACTGGGCCCCGTGTATGGGCCACGATCCCTGAGCCACGGGCCTCCGGCAGAGAGAGGCCAGCGCTCCCTGGTACCACGCTTCCTGGTTTTCTGAACACTGTTCAGCCCACTCTATCCTGGCAGAGGTCGGACGGATCCAAATCCTACTCACTTAGGAGGAGGCTGAAGCCAGAGACGGGACAGGACTCTTCTTGAGGTCCCAGAATCAGGCCAGCCCTGAAGCCTCGTAGGCTGCCTCCCCTGGGCCTGCCCTTGACTACAGCCTGCCTGCCTTTGGGGTCCTGCCTCGACTGTCTGAACCCTCAGGGGCTTGCTGCTATGAGACTCTGGGGCTGGCCCTGGGCTGGGCTGCAGCTTCTGAGAGCCAGACCACGGCCTGTCTACAGCCGCCCTCACCTCCCAGTGTCTGGCAAGCACGTCTGAGGCAATGCTGGAGAAGGGGCGGGAGGCAGCCAGTCCTGCTGGGCCCCATCCTCCCGCAGGGGCCCCTGGTACCAGGCTCAGCCTTCCTCTGCTCCTGGCCCTCAGCCGCTCACCATCTGGCTGGCGCAAGGCGTGGAAGACATGCAGGTCCATGGGCCGGTGTAGGGTGCTGGTGAGCAGTGTCTTGTTGGTGCCCGTGGTCTTGTGGGCTCGGTTGATGGACTTGGTCTCCCAGTCGGTCCAATAGACATAGTCCTCAAACAGCGTCAGCGCGAAGATGTGCGGGATGTCCTGGCTCAGCACTGCGGACCGGCGAGGGAACAGGCCCGGCAGCCGGTCAGCAGCTTCCCTACCGGATGCCCTTAACCCCGCAACAACCCTGTGAGGTGGGCGCTTGCCCGGCTTCCGGATGGTGAAGTGGCTTCCCAAGGTCGCACAGCTAATAAGTGGCAGACTTGGAACTCAGACTCGGGCTTCTGACAGCAGGTTCCTGCTCCATAGTATTATACGATTCCCTGTGCTGAAGTATCCCGACCCCAGGCCTCCCACTCCCACCCTTCCCGGGGCCCCAAACCGTGCGTAAGAAAGGGCCTCTCTTTCTCCTTCCCAAGGTAGCAGATGTGGCCTCATGCCTGGGCTTGTCCGGGGGCTGTAAGCTGGGGTGCTCTGGACCCCCATACCCCTGGCGGGTGGTGTCCTCAGACCATGCCTTCTGACTTTTAATCCTATACTCTTGCGCCAAAGGCCTGACCCTCCGGAGCCCCAGACCCCCTCCCCCGGGTCTGATGTGTGCAGGGAGCCTCACTGACCGACATGGCGATTAGAGCCATCCAGGCTGGCAAACTCAATGTAGTCCTCGCGGGCGTCAGCCCAGTAGATGCGCTCGGTGACGTAGTCCAGCGTCAGGCCGTTGGGCCACGTGATCTTGGTGTCCACGATGACACTACGGCCAGACCCATCCATGCCTATCCGGCCGATCAGTGAGTGGTCACCCCAGTCTGTCCAGTACAGGTACCTGGCAGGTGGGCGGGCAGTGAGCCCCAACAGGTCCCGAGACTGGTCCTACCACGAGCCTGCAAGGAGGCTGGGCCTGGATGTCTGAGCACACCGCTGGCTTTCAGGGGCTCCCCCAACCCTCCTTGCCCGCGTACCCGTTCTGGACGTCCACCACCAGAGCCCTGGGCTCCCGGAGGCCAGAGCTGACCAGCACCGTCCGGTAGGCCCCGTTGAGTTTGGACACCTCGATGGTGTCCCGGCCTTTGTCACACCAGTACAGGTTGCCGCCCACCCAGTCTACAGCCAGTCCGTCAGGGTTGCTGAGGCCTGTCCGATGCAGCACCTGTGTCAGGGGCAGGAAAGGAAGAGCTCTGGGTGACCTGGGGCGGGACCCTCAGTCTCTCTGGGACCCAGCTTCCCCCAAGTGTGAAGTGAAACAGAGCTCCCTCCCCCAGCTTGGCAGGGAGGACAATGGATGGAAAAGGCCCAGCCCTGGGCCTGACGTCAGTGGAGGCTTTAGGACAGGGGTCTCCAGATGAAAGAGATGGCGCCCCAAGCCCCACAGAGCCTGGGGGGGCACACATTTAAGAGAGGTCAGCCCTAAGGGGGAAGCTACCGATGACTAGGAAAAGAGCAGGGGGAATCTCCTAGACCTCACCCTCTGAGCTTGGAGGGGAGGGAGAAGCCAGGACAAGCAGGGACAAGCAGAGTTGTGCAGTGACTCCGTGGGGCAGGGGGTGGAAGAAAGAATTCACCGGGATGCGTGGGGTGAAGGGGAGATAGCCTTGCAACAGAGAGAGCCCTCTGGGGAGGGACCCCAGGCCTGGATCTCTGCCCCCACCCCCACCCCAGTGCATCTGCTGAGGAGTGGGCGGCCCTCGGCCCCACCTGCACGTTGCTCCCGTTTAGGTGCATTCTTCGGATCATGCTGCCCTGGGTCGTCACATCCGTCCAGTAAATCATCTGCTCTCGGTAGTCAAAGTCCAAGGCGACGGCGTTGTTCAGGCCCTGGATATGGGGGGGTCGGGGAGAAGGAGGACGACTGGATCAGGACACAGGTGGCTGGAGAAGTCAGCGAGGGTGACGAACACGGGCCCGGTGGGGAGAATGAGGGGGCTGCGCGGGGCAGAGGGGGCTGCGCGGGGCAGGGGGCGCAGCTCCGGGCCCGGGGAGACGGGTGGGGCGGGCTGGCACCTGTTTGAGCAGCGTGTAGTTGGAGCCGTCCAGGTTGAGCTTGCGCAGATAGTAGCGGTTGGCGAAGATCAGGAACGGCTCCTCATCTGCACACAGAGCATCCTGGCTCAGCTGCCGGCTGGGGCGCGTGCCAGCACCCCCGGTCCCCAGCTGCCGGAGCCATCGGATGCCCTCCAAGCGCCCGGCTCACCCGTCACGGCTTTGCAGCTGTGGGGGTCGCCGCCACGGGGGGCGTAGCCCTCCACGCACAGACACTTGTAGCTGCCGTGCGTATTGACGCAGCGCTGACTGCAGGGGAACGTGGTGCTGCACTCGTCCACGTCGGCACACGTCCGGCCGTCGTCCTTCAGGCGGAAGCCAGGGCGGCAGCGGCACTGCGGGCACAGGGAGCCTTGGGCTGGGGAAGGGCAGGGGTCGGGGCCTCCCACCACCCCGGGCGGCTGGCTCTGCTGGGGAAACTGAGGCTGGCAGGGTGGGGAGCAGGCAGGAAACAGGGGCTGAGCTGGCCCGGGCCAGTGGTCTGGCTCTCCCACCACAGTGACTGATGGCCGTCCAGTTTCTATCCCCAGAGGGCGATGCTCAGGCCTCATCTTACGGACCCATGAGCATTATCTGACAGAGCTGATGGAGCTCCTCTCCCGAGGCTCTCTTCACTCGGATGTTCTCCCGCCCCAGCAACTGCCCCTTCTCAGGCTCCTCTGCCGGTCCCCCCTCACCCCCCCGGCCCTCGGCGGGGCTGAGCACCACACTCAGGCCTTGGACTGCCCCTCTTTTCCATCTGCGCTCACTCCCTTGGGGGTCTCCTCCAGACTCACGGATTTAAATGCTGTCTCTACAGTGAAAACTCCCAGACCCTGTGCTCCCGTCGGGCCTCTCCCTTGAGAGGGGTACCCATACTTCCGGCGCCTCCCCGCCATCTGCACATCCCTCCTTCTCCCACAGCCCTTGCTGGCTCTACTTTCCAAAGAGAGGCAGAACCCAACCAAGCACAGGGCTCGGTTCTGCTCCCCACTGGGTCCTCAGCGCCTAGAACACTGCCTGGCAGACAGGTGCCGAATGAGCCCTTGGAAGAGCGAACGGGAGCTCCTGCCAGCCTTGGGGGCGTGGAGGCTCCCACTCCGGGGCGGGGCACACCTTGAAGCCGATCTTGAGGTCCTCGCAGTCCTGGCTGCAGCCACTGAGCTTGCGGCTGAGACACTCGTTGACGTGGCAGCCGCGCTCGTCGGAGCCGTCGCCGCAGTCGTCCTGGCCGTCACAGAGCAGCGCCTCGGCCACGCAGCGCCCGCTGCTACACAGGAACTGCGAGGAGGCGTTGCACTTGTGCTCTGCGGGCGTGGAGGGGCAGGTCAGCGGCGACGCGGGGATGGGGGCCGAGGCTGGGGAGGGACCGGGCTTCGGGCCCACCTGAGCTGGTGCAGTGCGGGTTCTTGGGGGCCTCGTCGCTCTGGTCATGGCAGTCGTTTTCACCGTCGCACACCCACTGGCGGGAGCTCAGGCAGCGCCCGTTGGCGCAGCGGAACTCGTTGGGGCCACAGGTCGGGTACTCTGGGGGAGGAGGGACGGGGTGAGGGGGTGAGGCTGGGGGCTCCCGCTGGGACCAGGTGCGCCCCTGCCGTCACCCCCACGGGGCTCACCACACTCGGTGGACTCGTCGGAGCCGTCGGTGCAGTCCCGGTCGTGGTCGCACACGAAGTGCTTGGGGATGCACTGGCGATTCTGGCACATGAACTCGCGGTCGTCGCAGGTGCTGTTGTACACTGTGGACGGAGACAGACGTAGCCCCTCAGCCCCCACCTGACCAGCTGCTGCCTGTCACCAGGACCCTCATGGGGTCCGAGTGGTAGAATGCACAGAGACACCCGTCTCGGTTGTAGATAGGGCTCTGCCACTAACCACTTGAGTGACCGCAGCTGAAGCACTTCCTCTCCTTGGCCTCAGTTTCCCCTTCTGTCGAGTGAGACTGTGGCCACTTGCCACCCCTCCACCCACTCCTCACGGCCCCAGCCACTCACAGCAGCCAGCTGTGATGCTCTCATCAGCACCGTCAGCACAGTCCTTGTCACCGTCACAGAGCCAGCGCTCGGGGACACACACATGGGTGCCAGGGCAGGAGAAGGAGGAGGGGCCGCATGTCTTGCCTTCTGTTGGGGGGACACGGAGCCACCAAGAGATTCAGGAGCAGGCACAGCGGGCTGGGCAGTTGGGGTGACATCCCCACCATCATGCCGCCCCTCCTATAGGAGGGTGTGTGCATGTGTGGGTGAGGTGGGGGGGTCTGTCCCTCCCGGGAGCCCCCCCCTGAGCTGACCACAGCCACCCCTCACCGCAGTGAGCCGCCTCGTCCGAGCCGTCCCCGCAGTCGTCACTGCCATCACACAGCCACTGCTTGGAGATGCAGCGATGGTTCTGGCACTCAAACTGGGCCTCCGAGCAGAACTTGTCTGGGGCGGTTGGAGACCAAAGTGAGATGGGGGAGGGGATGGCAGGTCACCCTGCTGGGCAGGCAGGTGGAGGATGGAAGGGAGAGACCCAAGGCATCCCTTTGTGGGGGGTCAGCATGAGTTAGAGAGATGATCCCGGGGGGGGGGGCCTGGGTGCCCTTCTCCCAAGGGACACTTCCTGGGAGGGAACTGAAAGGTGGGGCGTGGTTGGGGCTCCGTGGCCGCAGTGGGTGGGCAGCGCTGCATTCGGTCACTCACTGCAGTGGGTCTCATCCTCGCCGTGTTCACAGTCGTCCTCCTTGTCACATGTCCAGCTCATGGGGATGCAACGCCCACTCGGGCAGGCGAAGTAATTCAGGGGGCACCTGGGGCGCTTCACTCCTGGGGGGAGAGGGAGGCATGAGGGCACTGGCACCCTCGGGGGCCCGCTGCCCGCTGCCTGCCACACACCCAGCCCGAGGCGGGACCTGGGCAGTCGCGCTCGTCGCTGTAGTCCCCGCAGTCGTTGGCACCGTCACACACCCAGCTGGGGGCGTAGCAGAGGGAGGTCCGCTCACAGGGCTGGAAACGCACACCTTTCACCCCCAGGCGGAAGTAGCTGCTACAGTCGGTGGCACCTGGTGGGGACAGGGATGCAGGTGACACTCGGTTCTCTCCACACTTCTTCCCGGGGAGCTGCCCTTTGTGTTATAGGAAGTCGCACAGTATCCTTCGGGGGAAGAGATGCTGTCTACCCTTTCCACTCACCCCCGGGGAGCCCGGGCCTGGGCTGTGAGGGGACTGAGGCCACTGAGCGAGGGGGCCAGAGGACAGCCAGAGAGGAGCGCCAGGCAGGAGGCGAGGGAGCAGGACTGCGGGAGACTAGGAGGCAGCGGGGAGGGTGTCACTCACTGCAGTTCATCTCGTCAGAGGCGTCCTCACAGTCCACAAACTGGTTGCAGCGGCTGGAGTTCCCAATGCAGGTGCCGTCCCGGCAGCGGAACTCGCCCACGCCGCAGGCCGTCTCTAGAACAGCACCCAGCCCGAGACTGTCAGGTCAGAGTCCTCCCCGTGGGGGCCAGGAGACCCCAGGCCAGAACTCCCGGTCCAAAGCACCGGCCCAGGCCCCCCGCAGAGCATGCTGAAGCAGACCCCGTGGGGCCTGGGACCAGAGCTCAGCAAGGGTGGGGTGGGGCAGAAGTGGGGGTCCCACTCACTGTTGCAGGGAATCTCGTCCGAGCCGTCCCCGCAGTCGTCCGCCCCGTTGCACCAAAGCATGTTGGGCACGCAGCGCCCGTTGCTGCACTGGCGGAAGGTCTTCTTGCAGCGGCGTGAGTCTGCGGAGGGGAGCGGGCCGCCAGTCAGGGCAGCTCCGGGGGAGGGCTGCCTCTGATCAGACTGCACCTGTCTGTTCCCCTGACCACCTGCTCGGCCCTGCTCTGGGCCTGGCCCAGGGTTAGCGGTGGTTCTGCCCTTCACGACCTCCCCAGACTCCTTGGCCACAGAGTGGGTCATGGAGCTTTTGCTCCCCTCACTCCCACGCCCCGTGCTGCTGGGGGCTGAGGCTGGGGACCCTGGAGGCCAGGGGTGAGGGAGGACGGTGGGGCACTGAGGCTGGAGGAGGCGCCTTACTACAGTAGGATGGTTTCTCGTCCGACTTGTCCTTGCAGTGGGAGACACCATCGCAAGTGAGGCTGAAGTTGATGCATTCGCCGTTGGCGCACTCGAACTCATCTTGTGCCCGGCAAGAGGAGTTCATGGCTGGAGCGGGTGTGGACGGAGCTTCATGAGCCAGGGCCCTGGGGCCTCGGACGCCTCTCCCCCTCTGCCCCCCGGAACTGAGGTCATCCTCAGTCTCTCCTTGGTAAAAGGTTTCGGGGGGCCAGGCTGTTGGAGTCTGGGAGGAGATGGTCCCCAGCGTGTGCCCAGCGTCCCCCACCAGCGTCCCCCCTCCCTCATCCCCTTTCTCTCACCGCGGCAGGTGAGGTCCTCTTGGAGGATGCGGCCCCCTCGGCAAGAGCAGTTGACATGGCCTTGGTGCGTGAGCAGACACAGGTCCTGGCAGCCGCCATTGTTGACGCGGCAAGGGGAGAGCTCGCCTGAAACAGGGACGGAGGACAGTGGGCTAGGAGTGTTCCCAGCTGTGCACACACAAGATACCCACACCCAGTCACACAGCTTCACTGAGCTTCCCCGCCCCGGCCTGGGCACGGCGGCACATGGCTGGGGGAGCAGAAAGGGTGCTATGGGAGGGCTGGGGGAGGGTCTGGAGTGGGCCTAAGGTGGAGGGGGCGTGTGCTCTTAGGGCGATGATGTAAGCTTCGTTGCGTGCTTTGGGGAGATTCAAGTCTAAGGAGCACTGTGATGGGGCCCCGGAGTGTGTGTGAGAGGCCTGGGAAAGCTAGGGACCTGGGTGGGGGCCGCTGGGCAAGGCAGGTGCACGCACACGCAGAGCACGGGGTAGGCAGAGCCTGGGCTGTGCGTGATCAGCTCTGGGGGCACGTGCAGTTCTGGGTGGGAGAAGGACTAGGGCATGTGCTGGGGTGTCCAAGGGGTCAGGTGAGACCAGTTGTGGCGTGCCATGAGTGCTTGTGTGTGTGTGTCTGCGTGTGCCCAGATGTCTTTAGGGAGCTGGAGTAGAGAAGTGTTCGGTGTTTTGGAGTTTCTTGGGGGTGAAGGTGTACAAGTGTATGTCTGCACGTGGAGGCTCTGGAGAACGAGACCAGGATGTAGTGTGTGTGTGTGTGTGTGTGTGCACGCACTTGCGTGCGCACGTGCCGGCACCATGGGCAGGAGAGCAAGGCTGGCGGCAGCGCCCCCACTCACAGCTGTTGGTGTCATTGGCCACGGCGATGATGCCCATGGGCTGCTGGGGGATGTCCACGCGTAGCAGCTTCATGTCGCTGCCCACGTACTTGTTGGCCCGCTGCACGGCTCGCCGCACCCAGTCGGTCCAGAAGATGTGCTCCCCATACACAGCCAACCCGAAGGGGTGGACGGGCTCCGACTTCAGAATCACCTGTGGCAACAGCACTAGGGCCCATCACAGGTAGGCTCGGGCCCCTTGCCCCAACCCCACCCCACTGCAGCTGGCCTCGGGGGTGAAGGGGCCTGGCCTTGGCCTAGGTCCCCCAGAAGGGGAAGGAGCCACAGAGGCATCTTGCCACTTCCTCACTGAACAGAGGAGGAAGCCAAGCCTGGACAGGATGAGGGCCACACGAGGCCACACAGTTAAGTGGCAATGTCAGTGCCTCATTCTCCTCCAAAACCTTCCCACCATGTGGCCTCCCTTTCTGCCTGGGCAATCTCCTTCTTGGCTGACCAGCCGTCCCCTGACCCCAGCCCACCTCGAGCCCCCTGTTCTATGGGCCCCCCGCCCCCCCAGACTCACATAGCGGTGAGAGCCGTCATACTCGCACCGCTCGATCTTGTCCAGGGTGGCATCGGAGAAGTAGAGCTTCTCAGCGCGGTGGTCGATGGCAAGGCCGTTGGGGGTGCGGATGTCCTTCTCGATGAGAGTGAGGACATTGGCTCCCGACAGGGCTGCCCGCATGATGCTGGGGTGCTGCTCATTCCAGTTGGTCCAGAACATCAGGCTGGGGGGAGGGAGGGCCACAGAGACCAGGAGTCAAAGCTGGGGTGTCTGCCATGGAGGGCCCCGGACGAGGGCCAAGAGTTGACCAGAGCTCCAGGGTCAGCCAGGGTATGAACGAGACACCAGCACCCCAGGCAGCCTCACAGCCCCCAAGGCCAACACGGCCCCGGTGCCCGGAGGGGGCCTGGCTGCCGCAGAGTCTCTGTGTGGGTACGTGTGCGCACGTGTTTCTCAGTGTCTGTGAGACGACCATCTGCGTTTCCTGAGAGACAGGGTAGCCCAGTAAGGCAGACTCTGGGCTCCGACCCCAGCTCTGCCACTTACCAGAGCGGACCCTCAGCAAGCGCCTCAGAGTCCTTCTCTGTGAGGTGGGGCCCACACTACTACCTGCCGCATAGCCTGGTTTAAGGATTAAGAGCTAATGTTCATCTAATGACCGCCGGCAAATGCCACATGACTATTTCCCATTTTTATTCTTAACTGCTTTTCGCTTGGCATCCAGGAAACCCTTGTGAATGTCTAGTGTGTGCCAGTGCTAGGGACACACGCATCCTACCCTCAAGAAGTTCTGGAAAACCATCGTCTCCATCATTTCAGGCTTTCACATATTTGGAGTCTGAACCCCAGTTCTGCCCTTTATTAGCTCTGCCCTTGAACCAGCCTCTTGTCTCTGCACCTTGGCCTCCTCTCGGTACCGGAGGTGGTGGGATCTGGCCACGCTGTGCTCCTTGTGGGGGGAGGGGGGAGGCTCAGGAGATGGGGGTGCGTCACTGCTCGGCCACTACACTAGGTGTGACAGCGTCATCCTCAGACCACCTGCTGTGGATCTTGATCCCTGGGTCCTCTGTCCCAGAGATTCACACTCGGTGAGGCCTGGGGTGGGGCCGGGGAACCAGCACTTTCCAGCACTCCCCAGACAGGCCGCATGCACCCTGGAGTTTGAGAAGCACCTAGACACAGAAGAGTCAGTTCTGCCTCTGCCTCCTGCCCCGATGTTTCCCTGTCCTCTGCCCTCTGCTGCTCTGGACACAGAGCTGTCTTCTGGCTGGTGGACATGTCTCCTCAAAGCTCTCCAGGTCTCTCTTTTTTAAGTCATCTCTACACCCAGTGTGGGGCTTGAACTCACAACCCTGAGATCAAGAGTCACATGCTCTACTGACTGAGCCAGCCAGGTGTCTCCAAGGTCTCTCTCTTTTTAACACCCCCCACCCCCAGTCTCTCCAGCGGTTGAGCTACGGCCTCCTGCCGCTCTGCTCAGGTAGGAAAAGGACACTCCCTGCCACTCGGGGAGGGGCTGGCTGCTCCCAAGTCCCCGGGAGGTAAGGAGGCTAAGGCTCTGATTTTAAAGGCCCTCATCCTGGGGCAAGAGGTGGGGGTTCTGGACGGCTCTTGGAATCAGGATGGGAGTTTGGATGGTGGCATGATGCCATCAAGGATGGTGGCATCTCTCTCTGGCCTCCACAGGAGAAAATGGGTGTCCCAGGTGCAGCTGCTGAAGTCAGCCTCCTGGCCTTGTTGGTCCTCAACCAGGGACTTCCATACCCTCAGGCAGGGCCCGGTTGACTCTGTAGTAGGGAGTGGCTTTCCTCTTTCTGTGACAAACGGTTACATGTGGAAGAAGGACGTGTCCCACAGCTGAGGATTCCAGGTTTGGTAAAACCACTCCCCAGGCAGAGGCTGGGGGGAGAGGTACAGGCAGAGGGGCTTTCCTGAGGGCCAGCTGTAGGGTAGGCTCAGCAGGAGGTCCCTGTCCCCTTCATCTGGGTGCACACTGCCCCCCCCCCCAACACTCGCTCCTTCTGGCCAAGAGAGGGCCTCTCCCTGACAGTTCAGCTCTTTCTCCTGCACCCTGCCCTGCCCCTGTCATCCTCCAGACCCCAGCTCAAGTGCCGCCTCCTTAAGGACACGTTCCTTGATATCCAGCTGGGCCAGGTCCTTGTTACACACTCATAAAGCTCCCTGAAGCCTCATGGCTAACACCAAATAGGCCCGAGGTGGAGCCCAGGTCCACCTCACCCTCCCCTGGATCCTCCGCACATCACTGGTTCTCAAAAGCCATTTGCTGAGTGAATGATGGAATCCCCTGGGCTCAGAGCAAAGGAGCCTGGTGGGCAGCCATGAAGGAGCTTCCAGAAGCCACCGTGCTCCATCACCTCTGGATTGGGGTGGGAGGCAGGCAGGGTGCCCGGCAGCACCACCCCTCCATGGAGGTTCCAGGCCCATAAGGGACAGGAGCTGGGGCCAGCCCGAGACAGGTAAAGGCACCAAGGGTCACAGAGGGGAAGAGAGGATCTTAGTCATGAGCCACGTTCGTGCAGGCCAGGGTGCAGCAGACCCGAGAGAGGGCCCCTGTGCTGGTCTGCAGGGCCAGGCAGGCTGGGCTGGGGCTGGACTTGAGTGACATCAGCGTAAGGAATCTAGGTTCCGTACACTCACCGTTTCTAAGTAGCTGCTTTTGGGTTTTGTTTGTCCCTTAGTTTCCTAGCAAAGCTTTGGGAAAACATTCCAAGGGTTGCTGAGTTCCAGCGAAAACAGTTTTGCTCTCACGTGGGCCAGGATTTCTAAGGTGAGGGGGTGGTTCGCTAGAGGCCCACACATTGGAAACGGTGGGGGGTGGGGGGAGCTGGCCGTGCAGGAGAGCAGAGCAGGTGGAGACCAGGGCTGTGCACCGCCTCCGGGGTATTTCCTCACAAGCTCTCCTGATTTGTGCTCTGGACTCCCTTGCAACCTGAGCCAGGTTCCTGGGCCATCCTCAGGCCTGCTCCTGCCCACGGGAACCCCTTGACTGGGCATGGGGGAAGCCCCTCACAGCACTTCCTTGCCTAGAGCACTCCCTCCTCTGGCTGTTGCTCAAATCATTGCCCTGTGTCTGGGCTGCCCTTCCCTGGCCTTTCCACGTCTGTACCCAGGGCCAAAGCTCGGCGTCTGTGATCCCTCTTGGTTGTCACATACAGTCCTGTGCTGGTCCCAGCGCTTCCCAGCACTACGATTTTTCTCCCCAGGTAGGCGGTTTGAATGGGCCCAGTTGAAGGCTTCCATACAGCAAGTGTTCAGTGAACAATCTCTGCCTGAAGCTTGGAGTGCCAGAAACACAGAGGACCTACTATGTGCCTCGAACACGGCTCTCTGACGAATGAATCGATTCATCACGGAGCCAGGACTGCACTTCCGAGTCCCTGACCCTCCCCTCGGTCCAGGCGCCTAAAATATTACTGTCCTATTGCAGATGAGGAAACTGAAGCTCAGTTCATGCAGCCGGTCCAGTCTCCAAGCAAGGAAGTAGCTGATCTCAGGGGAAAGCCAGCCTCTCCTGCTGTGCACCCCCCACCCGGGCTGCCTGGGGCAGTTTCTGCCACCCTGTGGCCTGTCCCTCCCCACTCCTTGCACCCAGCAGCTCACTTCTGGCACTCATCCAGCACAAAGGCCCGTGGGTGGTCGTCTCCAGACATGGTAATGACCGTCTCACGCTCGAAGGCCCCAGGGCGGGTCTGGTCGACTGTGTGGCGGGTGATGGTGGACGTTGTGTAGCTTGTCCAGTAGAGGGTGTCCCAGCCACGGTGATAGGCCAGGCCTTCCACGGAGCCCACATCTGCAAGGAGAGGGAAGCAGGCGTGGGTTGGGATGGGGCCAGACAGCAGAGCTGAGGGGGGATGGCCTGGAGCACCCGTTGCTCTGGCATATGTGGGGCTGCAAGGGGATGTGTGGGAGCTGGGGAGCACATGGCAGCACAGCCCTTGGCACCCCCAGCCCCTCCTGTCCTTCCCTATTTTCTATGCAAAGGATCCATGGTCCATCTCCCTGACCCTTCTTCCTGCATCTCCCCACAGCTGGGTAGAAATGGCTCTGTGGATTTTGGTAAATCACATCCGACTTGGGCTGTCTTGGGAGCTTCCGACTGAAGCTGACTGTTCCTAAACATCTGAAACTCCGGTCAAAGAATTAAATGCACAATAAGTAGTGGAACCATAGCTTAAGAGAAAAAGACTCGGGTTTTCGCGGCTTCCAGCTCTATGATGCTGTGGTTGCCAGAAGGCTGCATTATTCGAAGTACTGTAGCTTCAACAATGGCCCAAAGGGAGGGGACAGTTCTTGCCAGTGTCTTCTGATCAAGCTACGATCGCAGAGTATCGAGTTTAGCTTTGGACACATTTTTAAACAAGCGTGTTCTGCGTGGAGCAGGACGTGTCCAGAGAAGGTTCAGGGGACAGGTCTATGTTTACCACCTCTGGATACCAGCGTCTAGTTCAGGGTCTGGCAGGTCTTTGTGGCCAGGATGAATGAAGGAAGGAGCAAATGAGTGAGTCAAAGGACCAGGGGTTATCATCCAGCCTGGAGAAGAGAAAACTGCAGCACAACAGAAGAGCACTTTGCAGAGCCGAAAGGCTGTTCTAGGGTGCTATCCCAGCACTCTCTGCGGAGCACGCACACGTGTCCTGTGCTGAGCTAAGCTGTCACACCTGCCCTTCAGGTGACCCTGTCTCTCTACCAACGTGAGAAATCTGGGGCTTGGACAGCAGAGGAAAGTTGTCCAAGTGCCTGAAATCCTGTGTCTGGGATTGAACCCAGCCTGTCTCTGCAGCCTGTGCCGTGACTACAGGCCACACAGAGCAGAGCTTGGCTTATTCTGTGCAGCCTGGGGGCAAACTAGGGCCAGCGGGGGAGGAAGAGGGGAGCCGACTGGGACTCCAGATGAGGAGAAACTTTCAAGTAACTATAATGGGTGCAGTGTGATTTGCTGGCGAATTGTCAGGGAGGCAGTCGCAGCTGGGATTCAGATTGGGGGCCCAGTGGGCTGGCTGAGGGCTTTTCTACCCGCAGGCGGTGCCAGTTCTCCCCACAGCCCTCTACCCTCCCCTTCCCGGGAAGATCGGGGTCTGGGCTCACTCTCCACAATGGTGGTCCTCCCCGAGCCGTCGTCATTGATCTGCTGGATGTTCCCGAAGTGGATGTCGCTGAAGAAGATGCGATTGGGGGTGCCCAGGGAGGTGCCTGCTCGGTAGTCGAAGGCCAGAGCGATGACATTCTTCATGTGCTCGGGATCCTCGAAGGGCTGCACGGGGGCGTTGAGGTTGCGCTCGTCAGACAGGTGGATGCTCTTGAGGATGGTGCGCTCCGAGTAAAGCAGGTAGCCGGCGTACTCGCGGCACGCTGCCCCGTCTTCCGCCAGCATCCCGTGGGCGCAGGCACAGGCCCGCTGCCCGCCGCCCCGGTACAGGCATAGCTGCTGGCAGCCCCCGTTAGCCACCGCACACACGTTGGTGCCTGGCGGGAGGGCACGGGAAAGGAGAGGGTTACGGACGGTAGGGCCCACCTTGGGCAAAGGCTTACGGTGCCCGATGTCTCCGCCAAGGTGGAGACTCGGGCTGGCGCAGCACTCTGCCTGGGCATAGACGCTCCCGACCCGGCCCCCGCACTCGGCACCCGGATCGGTCCTACAGCTCCTCAGCCTCCCCTCCCCGCTCTCGGCTCTCTGGAGCCACTGGAAAGTGCCCCTGTGGGTCCCGCAGCTCTCCCAGCCCCTCTCACTCCGGGGGATCACTCCCAGGCCATGGGGCCCCTGTGCGCCTCTTCCGCCTGGTCCAGGGCCCCCGCCTCACCTTTCTGCCGGTCCCGGTTGAAGACTTTGATGTCTTTGAGCTGGACGCCGATGCCCGTCCTCAGGGGCACAGAGTCTGTAGCATTGTCTTTACTCCCACGTTTGATGGAACCGTTGGCATGAGTCCTGGGGGAAGGGAAGGGAAGGGCTAGGCCTTGAGCAGGGCGTTGACAGCGGCCAAGAGGGCGGGGACAGACGGCAGAGGAGGACCCCAGGGCAGAAGCCCTCACCTGTCACTCCAGTAGATGAAATCCTCAAACACAGACACGGAGAACATGTCCATGTTGTTGCTGGACAGAACCACCTCACGGTTCTCGCCCGTCTCCAGGTCAATCCGCTCGATCTTGTCTGTGCGGGCGTCGCACCAGTAGAGCTTCCCATCCTATAGGCCGGAGGCACCCACCTCACCTCCGATGCCCAGTGCTCCCCACCGGCCCCAGGGTCCTGGGCCGGAGGGCGTGTCCCGCTCACTCCTGCCTCCCGTGTCTTTCTCTTTCTTCCTCCATATCCTCCCCATCCTCTGAGGATCTGACAACCTCTAGGCATGCCTTCAGTCCTCACTTCTGAGTAACGGCCCCCCTACCATCCTGGGGTGGCAGGAGTCCTACTCTGGGTCAGGAACTGAGCCAGAAGATGCCAAGACTACCCTGGGTCCGTATCTCCTCACTGAATAGGGCCTCATCACAGGGAGAGTCAATGGGGAGCAGAACATAGGGTAAGGGGCGCCTCCCCCCAGAGCATGGGGTCCAGATGTCCCATCGTTCCAGGGCCAAGCCTGCACCCAAACCTGATAGTCCACTGAGATGCCATTGGGCCAGCTGATGCTGACATTAACCAGCACGACACGTTCAGTACCATCCAGCCGGGACCGCTCAATACGTGGGTACTGGCCCCACTCAGTCCAGAACAGGTACCTGGGAGGCAGAGGAGGCAGAAGTGGGGGGTCAGTCCCTAGACTAGGGAGTCAGTGTGGGCTGTGGAGAGTGACTGGGCCAGATCCGGGCCAGACTGAAAAGCCTGTCCAGCTTCTCACCCCTTCTCTGGGTGGACAGTGATGGCCCGGGGCTTATCCAAACCCTGGGAGATGACCACGTAGCGGAAAGAGCCATTGAGCCGGGCGACCTCGATGACATCAAAGCCCTGGTCGGTCCAGTAGATGTTGCCTGAGGAGGGAATGGGTGGAGATTAGGCGGATTGGGTGGGAATGCACGTACCTGGTCCCTTTCCAGCCCCTACTCACCCGCGATCCAGTCCACGGCGATACCCTCCACGCGGCCAATGCCGTTGGTCACCACATCCTCACGCCATGTCTGGTCTCGCTTAGCCCGGCTAATGGTGCTTAGGCCCATGTCCACCCAGTAAATGGTGTCGTTTTCTGGAGGTAGAGGAGCCAACATGGGATGTCCCACAAGGCAGGGGAAAGGTTGGGGGGTGGTCAGAATCAAATGGCAGTCCAGATGGAGGTGAGTGCTGGTGGCGGGGGCAGGAGGCTTGGAAGGGAAGCTAGAGCAGGTTAGGGGTAGCCTCCAGCTGTGGTCAGGCAGCCTTTCACTGGGCTCCCAGAGCACATCACCCCCAAGGTAATGTCCCACTCCCTCCTGCGACCAAACCACTCACCAGCGTGGAAGTCAATGCCGACAGCCAAGGATGTCCCCGACACTGGGACCAGGGCATCTGACTTGTCATTGGGATCCAGGGGGATTCCCCGGATTCCCTCGTGCACAGAGTACAGGAGAAAGGAACCCACACCTGAAACACAAGGACACTCAGGCATGGGCCTCACCTACACCCCTTTAAGCTTGGGGTCTGTCACTCTCAAACCTATTGTTCTCTGCTTCTTTTTGATATCTTCTCCCAGCCTTCACTCCTCCCTGTTCAACACACAGATACACAAACCTTAGCCTGAGGCCTTCAGCTTGGGCTGGGAGGTCACCTGGTCAACGGGGTGTGGGGGGGTGGGAAAGGAGAGCCACTCTGGGGAAGCACCTGCAAGACTGCTAGCTCCCACTAGAGGGCAGAAGAGACCTGGATTTCTCTCTCCCAAAGGGGGCCCTTTAGTCAGGCTTCACTCAGTGCAACCCAGGAACCCCAAAGCTGTTAGGGAGAACCTGGAGAGGTTCAGACAAGACAATGGAACTAGATGACTCCTCAGTGAAGACTTCCACCTTGGGTTCCTCTTTGTCCTCCCTAGTCTGGCCTGTGCCATCCCACAGCCTCTCTCAAACACCTAAAACTCAACATCCCTGACTCCTCACTCCTGAGCCAGTCTCATTCTGTTTTCTCATTTCCTCTTCTTTTTTTCCTTTTTTTTTTTTTTAAGGTTTTAAACAATTATTCATTTGAGAGTGAGAGAGCGAGAGAGACAGAGAGTGAGAGTGCGCACAAGTTGGGGGGAGGAGTAGAAGAAGAGGGAGAAGCAGACTCCCTGCTGAACAGGGAGCCCAATGTGGGACTCAATCCCAGGACCCTGGGATCATGACCCGAGCCGAAGGCAGACGCTTAACTGACTGAGCCACCCAGGCGCCCCTCTGTTTTCCTATTTCTTATGGTGCGCCACTATCAATGTGAGCCAGAATCCTCCACTGCCTTTATCTCTTGATACAGTGTGTCCCCAGATGAATCCCCCAGGGGGCTCTGGTTTCTCAGGCTCCATGAAGAAAAGGATTCGTGGTCAAGGGAGTTTGGGGCAACCGCAAACATGAGGGTCTTCTTTTGAGAAAAAAATCTCAGTGCAGATGAGTATATCCAAAACTCTGAGAGGTTCCGCAGCAAAAAACACTTAAACTTTGTTCAACCCAGTGCTTCTTTCTGTAACATCTACCCACATCAAAGAGGGAGGTTCCCAGAGCGCACTTTGGGAAGTGCTGTCCTGGGGCAAATTCATAAATCAGTCAGCAAGCTCTTGTGAAATGTCTGAGTCTCACCCCTTCTCTTCAACCCAGCTGCTAGGCCCCATCTCTTCACACTGGGCTCACTGCCTCCTAACTGGTCTGACTGCCTTGGTTTCTCCTCCCCCATCCGGCCGGCTCTCTGCCGCCAGGTTAATCTGGCCCGAACACCACCTTCCAGGCACTCCTCGCTGAGAACTCACGGGAGGCCCGCCCTACCCCCCAGCCGATCACCTATGATCCCCCCACTCTGCCTTCCCCTCGCCCTTGGCGCCTCAGGTGGCGGGGGCTCCTGCACATATCTCCCTCTTGCTCTGGACCCCGTGCCTCACTGTCCTTTCTCTTTTGATCCACACACTCACATCCTGCTTGTCCTGTAGAACCCAGCTCACAGCACACCTTCCCCTGTGAAGCTGGCCCTGGCGCTGCCTGCCACCATCTGTGTCTCCAAAGCCCTCCTGCGGGCCCCGGAGGGCCACCTCATGGTCCAGTTTCCTGTCCGTGTTAGCCCCATCTCTGGTTAAGACTGCGGCACAGGGACAGGGACCTTGGCAGCACCCAGCACGGTGGGGGCTTACTAAGCACCTAACCAGGGAGGCACGTAACAATACGTGGTAAGTGCAGTCCTGTCCCCAGGGTGAGTGGGGGCAGGTGGGGTGGGAGGGTAGCAGGGGTCAGGGCCGGGGTCCCGGGCGGCGCGGGGCACTGACCCTCACAGGCCTGCTGGCCGCTCCGGAGGCTGTAGCCGGCTGTGCACATGCAGGAGCGGGTCGACTCGGACGTGGGCAGGCAGAGCTGGGAGCAGTCACCGTTGTTGACACTGCAGGGGTTGGTGCCCTCATGGTCTGGGGTGGGTGGGAGGCACAGAGAAAGAAAGGGTTGAGGTGGCCCCCCTCGGGACCTCAGTGTCAGGCTCGTGCTGCCCGGGGACAGGATGGTCACTGCCTTCACCCTGGCCCTTGTGGGGGTCACCACCCAGGTCTTTTGTCCCGACAGGCCCCTAGCTGTCGTGACCGGGGTGGCTGTCAGCACGTCTGGTACCTTTGTGAGAGTAAGACAAGCCCCTTCCGGTGCTGAACGGAGTCTACCCCGTGCCCATTCCCATTCACCTCTTGCCCAGGGACTCCCCTCTGCATCCCGGCCCCTGCCCGCGGCCCCGCCCCCGCCTCACCCAGCTGGATGCTCTCGTCGTAGACCTTCATGTGCATCACCAGGGTGGTGCTGTTCCGCAGCACCACGGACTCCGAGCCGTCAGCCTTGTTGCACGTGCCCATCTTCTCTGACACCTGGTCTGCCCACCACAGCTTGTCCCCTGGGGAGGCAGGAGGGGATGAGACCCCGGGGAGGGCCCCACCGGGGAGGGCCCCACCGGGGAGGGCCCCACCCCCAGGCCAGCCCAGCCCAGCCCCACCCGGCCTCTCCGCGGCCAGCCGTGCCCGCACCCAGCAGCCCTCACCCATGATGGCCAGGGCGGTGGCCTTGCCCAGCTGGCTCCGCATGGCGTCAATGACCTCTAGCCCACTCCCGTCCAGGTTGCAGCGGCTGATGGTGTGGTTGCCAGAGCTGATCCAGTAGAGCTTGCTTTCAGGGAAGTCGATGGCCAGGCCTGGAAGAGGTGCATGTCACTGCCAGGGAGCCTGGCACCTGGGCCGGGGGATGTGTGGTCTTGGGGTAGGATGGTGAGGACACGCACTAAGCTAGGAGTTCGGGAGACAGAGGGGCAATTGAGGGACCCCAAGGGTCTCCTGAGTGAGGAATTAGGGAAGAGCTGCAGCACAGGCAAGCAAGCTCGTACCCACAGGGCCCTTCTGGCCACTGAAGAGCAGGGTACGGTTGCTGCCGTCCATGTTGGCCATGCTGATGTTGTCCCCGTCGGTCCAGTAGAGCTTCCTGGGAAGGTGCGAGAAGGTCAAGTCAGACCCCTCGGCTTCCGCCCCACACCCCACACTCCCCAACCCTGGGCCTGGGACTGACCCACGCAGCGGGTGGACCACCAGGCCGTGGGGCTGCTCCAGACCCTGGACCACCGCATTCTTGAAGGAGCCGTCCAGCCGGGCCACATTGATCTGCTTCTTGTTAGTGTCGTAGCTTGTCCAGAACAGGTTTCGGGACACCCAGTCCACAGCCAGCCCGTGGGCATTTGGCAAGTCTGGGGGGCACAGCGGGGAGTTGGAGGTTGGGTGTTTGGGGGCATAGGTCAGGAGGCTGGAGGAAGTGGGGGACTGGCCTGGTTTGGGGGAGAGGACGGGGATCAGGAAACCAGGGTTGGAGCACTGAGAAGGAAGAGGATTTGGAAAAGGATTATCAGGACCAAGGGGACCAGGGATGGGAGGAAGGGCCGGGCGAGGGGTGCCCACACCAGGGGGCCAGGGTGAGGGCAGGACCTGCAGAGACGACGGTCTCCACGCCCGTGCCGTTGATGAAGGCTCGTTTGATGGCCTGTGTCCTCACATCGGACCAGTAGACGCGCTGCTCGCGGGCATCATAGTCCAGCACCGTGACGTTGTCGATATCCGGCACCGTGAAGGAGATGATGTAGTTGTAGTAGGGGGCGTCCAGGTCCACGCCCCGGATCTCCATCTGACGTGCGTACAGCAGGAACTTCTTAAACTCTGCAGGGCACGCGGCAGGTCACTGAGGGCAGTCCCCTACCTTCAGGTTTCCCACCCACCCAAAGGAGGGTCCCTCCTCCTTCTGGTGCCTTCCACGTGCTGCTGGCCATTGGCTATCAGGAAGTGCCCCATGGGGCGTCACCTCCCTGCATCGTCTTACAGCGGCTGTCTCTGGAGCTCCTCCCAGCAGGCCCCTCGTGACTGGGACTGTCTACCTTCGCCTACAGCCGTGAGCCTGGGTACCTGACACCTTCCCCTTCAGCTTCACTTTACCCTTGGCTCTTGAGGGAGGGGCCTCCTACCGTAGCAGGTGGTGTTGTCCTTGTGGAGCTTCATGAGGTGGGGGCAGGCGCAAGAGACGGTCCGGTTGTAGTTGATGAGACACAGGTGGGAGCAGGGGCCCCGGCCCCCGTTGGCCTCGCAAGGATTGGGAGCTGGGGGTGGGGGAGAGGAGAAGTGAGGACGTCCTGTGACTTGCTGGCCCTTACCTGGCCTTTCTCACCTGGACCACCCCCTCTTCATGGGCTCTCCCCCTCCCCGTTCCAGCACCGTCTGCGCCAGACCCTCCTTAGCCAGGAGACTGGCCCATCCCCGCCATCTCAGCACAGCCCCTCATGCTCTCACGGCCCCCTCTTTTCCTGAGGGCTTCTACAGAGGCTGCTGGCCCCTCTCTGGCCCCTTACCCATGGGCTGCCGGGAGGGGTGGTACACCTGCAGATCAAAGGGCTGGGTATTGGTCCTCTGTACCACGGTGACATTGTGGCCGGTCCACTTGTTGGCCTTGGCCAGCGTGTTTGTCCTCCAGTCCGTCCAATATACCTCCCCCCCATACAGCGTCACTGCAAACGGGTGCGATAGGAACTCGTGTCCCCGAAGCACCTCCATGTGGCCGGAGCCGTCGTAACGGGCTGAGTAAATGGCATCTGACCTGAGAGCGTGGTCGGGGCAGAGTGAGGATGCTGGCTGGGGCCAGGCCCTGGCCCCACCCCCCCAACCCTAGCACACTGGAGCAGTTCTTCCTCCCAGGCCTTGCCGGCCAGGGAAGGCGAACAGAACAATGTGCAATGAGAACCAGTGGTTCACCGTTTAGGACCCCAGCTCTCAGATCCCAATTCCCATGCCCTGAGTCCCTTGGCTCGCTTCTCCTAGGGCCACAGCTAGCACACATGAGGCTCTGAGGAGGTTGGAAAAAGGCACCCCCTCTGAGCAGACCAATAAGAAGTTCGCCCTTCCCCCGGGCAGACAAAGCCCCTGAGCAGAGTGCACAGATTTGTGCGTGAGGACAAGAGGTTGCATTTCAGCCTCGCCCCGGCCTGGGCCAGGCCCCCTTGTGCAGGGTGACAGCCCTGCCTCCACCCTCGTCCTCCCACGCCTCTTCCCCCAGCCCAGCCTCGCCCCTCACCTCAGTCCTCCCACTGGGCCCAGCCCTTGGCCGCCCCAGTTCTGGCTCCAGCTGCCCAGGCCTTTTCATTACCAAGTCCTGAGACTCCTGACCCCACCCTGTCCCTGGAGGGGAGGGGGGAGATGGCGGCCTCTGGGGACGTGGTCGTGCGCTGACCTGGCATCGATCCAGAGGATGCGCTTCTCCAGGTAGTCCACGGTGAGCCCGTTGGGCCAGCCCCCTGAGCCCGTCTCCCTGTGGATGGTGCGGCGCCCAGCCCCACTCATGGAGGCGGCCTCGATGCGGGGCAGGCTGGCATCCCAGTCTGTCCAAAACAGGATCCTGGGGAGTGGGGAGGAGGTCAGGGGGCCAAGGCTGAGGGCCTGGAGCAGGGCCATTATAGGATCTTTGGTCAAGGGCAGAGGGGGTGAATAACATTTGAAGAGACAGGTGTCCCTGACCTGGCTGAATGAGGATTCAGAGGGGACCACGGGGCCAGAATAGGGCTGGGCAGGGTCCTCACCCATCCCGTGGATCCAGTGCGATTGCCCTTGGGTGCTCGATGTCACCAGCCAGGAGGGTGGTCCGAAGGGTCCCATCTAGCTTGGCCACCTCAATCTGGTCCAGGTTACTCTCCACCCAGTAGATGTTGCCTGCAATCCAGTCTACGGCCAGACCCTCGGGGGTGGCCAGGCCGTACTGAATCACCACCTCGAAGCTAGTCAGGGCTGGTGAAGAGAACGTCATGGGCGTGAAATTACAGGAGACCAGGAAGCTTGGATGACTCACTCTCCACTGTGACACCTCTGCCAATGTCTCTGATGCACCCCAGCTTCACCTGGGGTTCACGGACCCCCCACTCTCCTCACCCAGGCCCCCTGCCCCACCAGGAGGTCAAATAGGAGAGGAGAGGCCTAGTTTCCAGAACCCTGAAGAAGAGGAGGTCACAGTTTTCCTCTGCTTGCAGCTCTCTGAAGGGCTAACCCATGGAAGGCAGTCAGAGCAGAGGGTAGAGGCTTTGGGGGGACAGACATAGAGTCAATATGAGGAAGACAGAACTTTCTAGAAGTCACTTCATAAACTGTCTTAAAGATTTTTCCATGGAAATATATATATGTATGTATATATATACATATACAAAATTATTTTTAAAACTGTTGCATAGTGTGAACATTATCCCAATCTACTTAGCCGTCCCCTCGTGGATGAACATTTGGGATGGTTCCAAGTTTTCTCTATTACAAACAATACAAACTCCTCTAGTAAAATGTGCTTCTTTCAAGTCTTTGCTCAGATGTCGCCTTCTCAGGGGGCCTTCCTTGACCACCCAATTTAAAATGTCAACCCCCATTCTCCCTACCACCCCCCACCTCCTTTCTTTATATCGACAGCACTATCCCCTTCTGTTCTATTCCATGTGGCACTCCTCTGTTTTGTTTATATCTGATGTTCCCCTGGTGTGTAAACTCCATGAGGGCAGACGTTTTGGCCTGTTTTGATCACCATTGTCTCCCCAGGGCCCCATGTGTATGGCAGGTGCTCCATATGTGTTATTAATGACAGATGTCTGTGATGGGTCCGGCTGCCTTTGGACAGAAGGCAGGATTCAGGTACACTTTCCCTAAATGGCTTTTTCCTTTTGAGCCTGACATTCTAGGGTTTGGGGAGCTCCAGGCCATTCCAAAGAACGGCTGATCATTTTGTTAATTATCAGGCTGGCAGCTCTGCTGACGATAATTACGGGGCGTCAGGAACCGAGACCCACAGCAAAATCTAACCCAATTAACGAGAATGTGGGGGATGGGGGAGCTAAGGGCCTCAGCTTAGGGGCGGCCTGGATCTGGGTCTGCAGCTCTGAGGACGCGAGTGCCTCTTCTTCCTGCGCGCGCCGCACCCCCCCATCAGTCCTGGGCCAGCAGGAGCAGTTACCTCCGTTGTCCAGCAGCTTCCCGCGGTAGATCTTGTCCTCCACCACATCGGTCCAGTAGAGGGCGCTCTGGCTGAGGTGGAAGTCCAGGGCGATGGTGTTGCGCAGGCCGGGCACCAGAACGCTGTAGTCGCCTTTGTGAAGGTCGATGCGCCGGATCTCGTGGCGGTTGGAGAAGATGATGAATGGCTTGAAGGGGTCTGGGGAGGGGTATGAGATGGGGGTCAGGGGTCAGCATGGGGCTTGCGGCCTCAGAGCCACCCTGTCCGGGAGCAGGCAGGGTCTCTGTTGGCCCCAGGCCGGGTCATGGGTGGAAACCGCAGCCTTTGGCATCCGGCAGCCCAAAGCCAGCCAGCGGCAGCTCAGGGGCCTGCCTCAGCCTGCCCAGCCTTCCCCGCCACCTCTCCCCCCGTATGTCACCTAGGCTGCGGCAGCTCTCGCCGTCCGGCTCCAGCACCCAGCCCTCATAGCAGGAGCACTTGACGCTGAACTTGTTCTGGTCGCACTTCTGGCTGCACTTGAGGTGCTTGGCACAGTAGCTCTGGATCTGGCAGGTGTGGTTGTCGGGCCCCAGCTCCATGCCCAGCGGGCACGAGCACACGATGCCTTCACCAGGTGCCACCGAGCAGTTGTGGCTGCAGCCTCCATTATTCAGAGAGCACTGGTCTGCAGGGTGGCCAGCAGGGGACAGGATCAGGGTCAGGAGCCGGGAGGAGGCAGGACCATGGCCTGACTGGGCCCCAAGTCCTGGACGGCCCAGACAGAGCCCTGGCTCCCTGCCCATGGCATCCTTCTTTTCCATTTCTGGCCAAGCCTCTGTCCCACCACTTCCCAGGCTCCCTTGGGGCCAGAGTTGGGACCCCAACACCCACTGCTGGGACCAGGAGGAGCACGCCCACATCGTGGCAGGATGCTGTCTCCATTTCTCTGTCGCTTCTTGAGCCCATGGGCGGGGGGAGGCAGCTTTCTGCCTCTCTGGGAGGGCTGCCCTTTCCTCGATCTCCCCTGATTTGGGTGTGATTGGGGTGGGGTGCGGTAGGGAATGTCCTGCCGGGTTCTCTGACACACCCTGAGATCTGCCAGCCCTGACTGATGACCCGTCAGCAGTTCTCCGGGCCAGTCCCGGCCTGCCTCCTCTCCCACTGCTCGCCCCCAGGAACAGATTCTCTGCCTGTGCAGAGGACCTGGTGGCTCGGCTCTGCTCCTTGTCCCCGCGTCACACCACGCGGCCCTCCCTGACCCCTGTTTGTTCGGATCCTTGAACGCACAGCCTCCTCGCCCCACCTTCTCACTGTACAAGATATAACCGTCCGTCCTTGGGGACCCAGTTAAATTCCTGCCTCCTCTGGGAAGCCTGCCCTGACCATATCAACAGGCAACCCTGGTGTCTTCATTTTTAAAGGCAGCTTTGTGCTGCTCTGCCATCTGGGGGTGGGGGAGGGGCCCGTGCCCGCAGGAAGAGGTTGCACTGCACTGTCCCCACAACACGTAAGGAGCCGTGTGACCTTGGACCGGGTATTTAACACGTCCGCCTCAGTGTTCTCATCTGTATGATGGAGATGATCATTTCAGCGGCCTCACAGGGCCGTTTGAGGGGTTAATATGCTATAACAGTGTGGTGTGCTCGGCACGGCCTCCAGTCCAGAAGAGTCTGAACTCAACACGGGTTGTTGGTAACTGCTCTGGGTGTGTCCTGCCCGGCAGCCCGAGTGGGTCTTTCCTGCTCCGAGACCTCTCCCCACACAGCTTGTCCTGAGCCACCGGCGCTGGTCCCCGGCCAGACTCCTTACCCAGCCACCCTCCCCACTCCTGTCCGGGGGCCTCACCGCAGAGCTCTCCCTCATCTGAGCCATCTCCACAGTCATCGTTGCCATCACACAGCTTGTCGAGGGGCAGGCAGACTGAGGTGTTGTTGGCACAGGGGTGTGAGGGTGGCCTGCAGGCCAGGGACTCACAGTTCTCCTCATCTGAGTTATCTTCACAGTCACTGTCGCCATCACACACCCAGGCTTTGCTGATGCATCGAGCTGAGGGATGGATATAGGGTGAGGGGCCTCCGTGCCTTTCTTCCCAGACCCAGTGGGCTTCTCTAATAGGGCCATGATTGTAATGCCTTGGGGTCCACTAGGAACCTTGAGGCCTTTTCTGTCAGATTCACATAGACAACAAAGAAAGCAAGAAGCTGCAGAGGGTGCTGAAGCTCACCTCTGGTGGTGACGGTTTTGGTTCCCAGGGCCCTTAGTGCAGGCCCTGGCCCCTTCACCACTTCCCCAGGCATCATGCACAAGCTTCTTCTGTGCAGCCCTTTGCCTCACATGTCCCCCCCCCCCAGGATAGCGCTGTCTCCCTTCCCACTCCCTTGCACTCAGTATGGTCTCCTCCCGCCCATACTGACCCAGTCCAGGCTCCTGCCCATCCTTCTTTTTACCAGAGTCCTTGCAGCCAAACTTGACGTTGGGATCACAGACATGGGTCACTCCCTCACAGCTCTTTTCGTCACTGGAGTCCATGCAGTCAGTGTCTCCGTCGCAGCGCCACCGTAGGGGGATGCACAGACCATCCAGCCGGCACTGGAACTCATCATTGTGGCAGCCGCCAGGAGGCCTCGTGGCTGCAGGGGCACACAGAGGGCAGGGGGGTAGGGGCTCCAGGTCAGCCATTCCCATGGCTGCCTTCCCAACCCCCTCCCGTTCTGTGCAGTCCAGAGCTCTGAGCTGAGGCGGGGATGCAGAGTTCTCTGCGCCCTGCTGACACTTCTCAGAAGCTCGCTTGGAGTCAGGAAGGTCACACCTCCCAGGACCCCGGCAATCGGCTAGTCAATAATCTCTCTATTTTACACACCAGTGGTCTATTGGCTAAGGAATTTGCTAGGCCAGAGCTCAAAGGCCCTTCACCTTCCCCCAGGCTCCGTTTTACCCAGGAGCTCCACAAACACTTATGGAGCACCGCTGGTGTGCCAGGCACTGTTCCAGGTGCCGTGTGAGCAAGACAAAGTCTTTCCCCTTACAGAGCTGAAGTTCTAGCAGGGAGTGATCAAAGCCATGGAGACGAAGCTGGGTCAAGGCGAGAGAGGGGTGAGGATGCCACTGGGTAAGATGGCCAAGGAAGGCCTCTGAGCAGGAGATGTTTGAACAGAGGCCCGAATGACATGAGAATCCCGGGAGGTGCAGCCCAGGCAGAGGGAACAGCCCGTGCGAAGTCTCAGAGGCAGGACCATGCAGGGCATATTCGCCAATTGCCCAAGGCGTGTTTGAGGCTGCGCGGCTGGAGTAGAGTGAGGGAGGAAATGAGCGGCAGGCACACGGGTCAGGGAGGTGGTGGGAGCCCTGCAGGCCACGGAGTGGGGCCTGGCCTTGATTTGAGCATGTGGGGAGCCAGTGCAGGCTGGAGGGGAGGCTGGGGTGTGATGTGACTCACGTGCTGCGTGCTCACTCCGGCTGCTGCACCGAGATCTGGCTCAGGAGGCCGGGGAGCAGCAGGAGCAGCGCCCGGAGGCGCCCACCGGTGACGGTGGAGGAGCCCCACCTCGCTCCCACACTGCCGCCTGCTCCTCCCCCCTGCCCCGTCGCCGGTACGCTCACTGCTCTCATTTCAATCCCTGCATCTCGCCAGTGGCCTCCGAGCTGAGCTTCCTTCCTCGGGGGGCCCCTGAACCTCTTTCTAACTGGAGCCCCTTCTAGAATTGTCCTCTGAAAGCACCTCGTACATCTTATCACCTTCCAGCTTCAAAGTCTTTCACTGGCCCCAGTGCCTGAATTTCAACTGCTGATGTCATCCATCCCCGTGGGCATAGCCCCGTTCTCCGCTGGTCCTTCCAGCCTGAGGGGCCCGCACAGGCAGAGGCGAAAGTGCCCAGTTTCACCCTCTAAATCTTGCTACTGTGTTCTCCACCCCTACCCACTTCCCATCTGAGGACCCTCCATATTGTCCATTTGGCCACAGTCCAATCCCTCAACAGGGCCCAGTTCAGACCCCCCCCTTCCTAAATGGCCCCAGACCACTTTAGCTCACCACCGTTAATGGTTACTACCAGTCACGACATGCCTGTTCCCACGGGCTGGGTCCCCCCCACATCCCCTCTCATTTCATGGAGGAGGAAGCCAAGGCTCAGAGGAAATGACTTGTCCAAGTTCACTCAGCTTGTAGGTGAGGGGTGAGTGCTTTTTCCACCACCGGCCTCTGGGGGCCACCTTCTCAGAATCCCAAGGCACTATTACCTGTCCCACTCGCCCAGCACTTCTGAGATGGCCCTTGAGACTCAGTGACTGTTTCCTGGGCCTCAGGTGACCCTCCCCGCCCTCCCTCTCAGTCCTGGGCCCCTAGTGGGAGCTCGTGCAATCATACTGCTCTCACTGTATGCACCTTCACTCTCTAAGGCACGGGTTGTAAGCTGGAGGTCCAGGGGCCAGATAAGGCCTGTGGGAAGATGTTGGCCTACAGTATCTTTAAAACTTTTAAAGTCCATTGCCAGTTGTTATGGGTTGATTTGTGTTCCCTAAAAAGATGCTGTTGGTCTAACTCAGTACCTGTGAGCGGGCATCTTCTTTGGAAATAGGTCTTTGCAAATGATCACGACGAGGTCGTTGGGGTGGGTCTTAACCCAATATGACTGTGCCCTTACAGAAGGAGGAAATCCGGACACAGAGACAGGCACACACACAGGGGGAACGGCATGGGAAGATGAACGCAGAGATTGGGGGAAGCACTTACAAGCCAAGGAATCCCAAAGATTGCCTGCAAACCCCCCGGGCTAGGAGGGAGGCCTGAAGAGAAGGAACAGCCCTCGGAAGGAACCAGGCCTGCCAACACTTTGGACTTGGGTTTGCAGCCTCTAGAACCGAGAGCTGTTTGAGTCCCTCAATTTGTGGCACTTTGCTGTGGCAGTCATAGGAAACTAATACTACGGTGTTTAGAAATGGGCATAAAAATCTGCCTGACGTCTCTTAAAGCCTGGGCAGCCCTGGGTCTGCAGTCTTCCATGGAAACAATCAGCCAGAGCTGAGAAACAAACCTTCCTTGAGAGGATCTGTGCCTTCCAGTAAACTCCGTCGGTCCCCACTGCCCTCCAGCTGGGCCCCGGAGGCTTGGGCACTGAGGACCCTCACGGAGCCACCGCCTCTCTCCTTTGGTCCCCACTGTGCTCATTCATCTTCACCGCCCCCCTCCCGCCAGCATCCCTTTTCCAAGCTCCCAGTTCTTGAGCACAGGCTGTATGCTGAATGCTTTTTGTGCATGATCTCACTGAACCCCCACATCGGCGCTGTGATGTGAGTGCTATTATTATCCCCACTTTGCAGATGACACTCACAGAGGCCCACAGAGATGAAGTAACTTGCTCGAGGCCACCCAGATAGTAAGTTGCAGAGCTGGCGCTCAAACCCAAGGCCACCCAACTGCACAGCCCGTAATCTTAACAGCGTGTGACGAGGGTTTGTTGACAATCTCTCTCCCTCCCTTACGACAGGCACCTCCTGAGGATAAGAGCCATGTCTGGGTTATCTCTGGTTCCCAGATGGCAGCGGCACACGATGGGGGGGAGGGACGGAGGGACGGAGGGACGGAGCGATGGCTGAGTGACTGGCACGGGATGGTCTCACCACGCCTGCTGGCCCCCAGGCACCCACCCTGGTTGGTGCAGTTGGCATGGGTCTCGTCGCTGTAGTCCCCACAGTCATTGTCCCCGTCGCAGGTCCAGTGCTCAGGGATGCAGCGCCCGCTGTTACACTTGAATTGAGTGCTGGAGCAGGAGTGGCTGCAGCCGGCCTCATCACTGTTATCCCCACAGTCATTGTCTGGGGGGAGGCAAGAATGGCAGAATCGAGGAGCAGGTCAGCGAGCAGCCTTCTCTGTTGACCCCAGCTTGGGGCCCCCACGCCCACCTCCCCATTCCCACCTCAGCCCACCCCACCCCTCCACTGAGAAAATAACAAACAGAAAAGACACAGAAACTGCATAGACTGCAGCATGCACCATGGCCCACGCGGGGGGCGGGGAGAGGTGGGGGGGCCCGACGGCCCTTCCATGAGTCTCGGAAGGTGGCGGGTGGGGGACTGGACACGTTCCTTTCCCTTTCTCCTTTCGGCAGGGTGTGGGAACACGGTTTGGCTTGCTTGGGGGGAAAGGCAGAGATTTCTCTGGTTTGGGAGGGAGTCAGGAGGGTGGAGTGTAGGTGAGGCGCCCTGCTGGGGAGGGAAGGGCCTAATCAGGCCCCCCCTGAGCTTGGGCACTGCTGGACCCCAGGCTCTGGGTGCCCGGCTCACAGGGGGTACTGCCTGCAGCTGGGAAGGGTCGGGGGTCACTTCTGGAAGGCATCTGAGGGTAACTGAATGAATGTCCTGCTTTCGAGGCCTCGTGGGTGGGGGCTACGGGACTTCCCTCCACATTTTCAGGACGCTTGAGAAGACCGGGCTATGGCTTTCCCCCTTGAGGTGTATTCCTGCGTCTTTTCCACCTGGATTTGCTTGTCTCTCTTCCCTTCTGTGTCTTGGTCTTCTTGTTCCCACCTCTGTCATCTCTCCTCTGCCCTCTCTGCTTCTTGCCCTTCTACTGTCTTTCTCTCTCTGTCGCCTCCTCTCTCCCTTCTCTCTTTCCCTTCACGTCCTAGGAGCTCTCTGGAGAGGGGAACTGCCTGGGGTCCTGAGAGGCGGCCCGAGGCCTGCTGGGGCTCTGGGGTGATGGTGCATGTGCTTCTATGCACTGACCGGCAGGCTCAGGACAGGTCTTTTCGTCAGAGCCGTCCCCACAATCCTTCTCTGAAACACAGAAACCGCCAGGGCAACCATTGGCACACGAGACACAGCAAAGATGAGGGGCAACGTGGTGTTGACCCAATACATCCTCTCACACGTTAGCCAGGGCTGGAGCCACTGGTACAACACGTCACAACACACAGACACAACCAGAGCCACGAGACAGCACACACATGACGATCCACTGGCCCCCATGGCTCAGGGCTGACATCACGTGGTCCATGGCTGACCGCCAGGTGGGCTCCCGAGCCTGAAGCCGGAGCCTGGAGGGTACACCAAGGACCCCAGGAGCTGGGGTTTGCAGGGAGAAGGGAGCTGGGCACTGGGCTCCCCTTGCTCTGCCCCTCTAGCCTTTCTCACCCATTTCTCCTGGCCTCCAAGCCTCTGCCAGACAATGGCCGCTCAGGCCCCGTCTGGGGAGGAATGGTGCTGACGGGTGACCGGGAGGGTCTCTCCTCGGTCCATACCGGTTTTCCCATGGCATTTCTGTCCTCATTGCTCCCAGCCAACCCAGCGGGGCTTTAGTGAATTGGAAGGAGGCCCCAGCTTGATTCTAAAACCCCTTTATCTCCCACCCAGGACCTGGCTGCGGCTTCTAGTTCTCCTAGGAATCAGGGCAAGGTTAAGGGGGGCAAGCTCTTACCATTGTCACATCGCCAGTTGATGTTGATGCATCTGCCATTGTTGCAAGTAAACTGAGTCAGGGGGAAGCAGGTGGGATAGGCTGTCAGGGAGAAAGAACAGCTGAGTAGGGCCCTCAAGATTATACAGCATCACAGCCCCGGGCAGGTGGGTGCGGGGTCCCTCCTGGAACCAGCAGCTATAACCCAGCCAGTCAGGGGTGGGAAAGGGGGCTCAGCCTGAAGCTCTGCTCATTCGTCTCCATCCCTCTGAGCACCCCTTTTTCAAGCTTCCAGTGACCAACCATTCCCCCGGTGCTGAGTGCTTTTCATGCACGATTTCACTGAATCCCCACATCAGCACAGTGATGTGGGTGCTCTTATTATCCCCATTTTGCAGACAAAACTCACAGAGGCCACGGAGATGAAGTAACTTGCTCACGGCTACCCAGGGACTCAGGTTCAGGGGCCCTCCAGCACCCCCGCCCCAGGGCACATTCTCATGGGCTCCCCCTCCCCTGTGCCAGCCTTGCCTCCCTGCCGTCCCTCCTACCACACGAGGCGGACTCGTCGGAGCGGTCCCCACAGTCATCATCCAGATCACACGTCCAGGAGATGGGGATGCAGCGGCCACTGGCACAGGAGAACTGGTTGGGTGGGCAGGTGCGAGCTGGGGACAGGGATGGGCACGAGTGTTCACAGTCCTGCCCCCTCTCAACTTCCTGTTCTTTCCTGCTATCCTCTGCCGATCAGGAAGTCTTCCCAAGGGTCTCAAAGCCATTTCTCTTCCAGAAGCTCCTGGGTGGCTCAGTGGTTAAGCGTCCCACTCTTGGTTTCGGCTCAGGTCATGATCTCAGGGTCGTGGGATGGAGCCACGTTGGGCTCTGTGCTCAGCACATAGTCTGCTTGAGATCCTCGCCTTCCCTCTCCCTCTCCCTCTGCCCCTCCACCGGCTCACACATGCCCTCTCTCTCTCTCTCAAATAAATAAATAAATAAATAAATAAATAAATAAATAAATAAATAAATAAATAAATAAAATCTTAAAAAAAGAAAATACCAGCCATTTGCTCTAACACCCCATTTGCTTCACCCCATTTCTGAAGGGGTCTCTGGTGTCCTCCAAGGAGAAGATCCACCCTCCTTGCTCCTGTCTCCAATCCGAAGCCACCCTCTGTTCCCCACAAACTCAGTCCTCAGAGCCACCCCTGTTCTTCCGGGCAGAGGGAGAGTGCTCCTCTCCTCTTGCTCCCAGCCCCGGCCTCTCCGCCCCAGGACCCCGGGCCCCTTTCTTTGCCGAGGCTGCTCTGTCTTCCCACGCCCCGCTGCCCCCTCCCTGCCTGGGGGGCCGCCCATGCAGTCCTCCCCAACCCCACACCTGAGCAAGTGGCGTTGGACTCGTCTTCGCTGTTCCCGCAGTCATTGTCCCCATCACAGAGCCAGCGGTTGGGGATGCACCGGTTGTTCTCACACTTGAAGCGGTCCGAGGGGCAGGTGTGCTGATCTGGGGAGCGGATGGGTCCGGGTCAGGGAGAGGGCGGGCCCGGCTCGCCGCCCCTGCTGCCCTGCAGGCCTGCCGTCCCCCCGGGGAGGGGGCCGAGGACTCACGGCAGAGGGCCGGGGCCTCGTCGCTGTTGTCCAGGCAGTCGTTGTCCCCGTCGCATTTCCAGCGCTCCTGGATGCAGCGGCTGTTGGCGCAGGCGAACTCGCCGGGCTGGCACTGGGGTGGGGGCACGTAGGATGGGTTCGCTGCGGGCACCACAGGGGCGGCGGGGGAAGTCAGACCCAGGTCATGGGACAGGCGCTCCGCTCTCTGTCCTACGCTTGCCTATTGTATTACTTTAAATAATACCCCCAGAGTCATTTTTCCTAGGGTGTAATTCTTCACGAACAAGTATCTGGGTGGAAACCGCAGCTCTTTCTCAAGCCACCAGGGTGATGTTTACTTGAATATTTTCAGTACTTCAGTATGACCTGAGACCGGCTGCTTCCAAGAGAGCCTGGAGGTCCTCAACCCTCCACTTACTTTTGTCCCCACTGAGAAGACCACTCCTCACCCACTTCCTTCCCTAAACTGCCTCTTGGAAGTGACCTCTGGGGCCCCGAGGCCCCTGTCCTGGTCCCTGATTCACAGAAGCATCACCTTCACCAGGAGGGAACACAGGCCCCAGAACTCCTGTCCTCCAACACTCCCACCTCACCACCCGTCTGCCTTTAGCTCTCAGCAGTAAAATCACTACGTCCTTGGTCTGCGCTTGCGAGGCTCACATCACGAAGCCCAGCACTCCCATGTCAGCCCTGTCCCTGCACCCTGAGCTCTGCTGGGTGTCTCTCTGACCCAACCACCTCTCATCCCCGCTCGAATCCCTGAGACTTCTGTGTGTCCCGTGGGTGTCCACTGTCTCTCCTGCGGCCCTGGACCACTGGGTCTTGGTATGTGTCATCTTGCTCCTCGCTGCTTCCCAACTATTCTTCTCTCCTTTCTGAGAAATCAGTGCTGATTTTCACGCTTTACACTCCACCAACCCCTACTGCTACAGGACCCCGGGCCACTCCCTGGCATCTTAAGGGTTTTTAGCTGCTGGCTCAGTGTCACTTTTCCCCAATTCTCTCCTGCTCTAATTCTTGGGGATTTCAGTGTCTGTGTGGATCCTTCCATCACCCTGGCCACTTGGTTTCCCCCTCTGCCGATGCTCTTGCCTTTGACCTGGCCTCAGTCACTCCTTCTTAGCTGTCTGCTAAGGCCCCGCTGATCCATCTTCATTTCTGGGATTCTATCTCGA
>NW_024424564.1:1289934-1318503 GCF_017311325.1 Ursus maritimus | reverse complement strand
AAATAAATAAATAAATAAATAAATAAATAAATAAATAAATAAATAAAATCTTAAAAAAAGAAAATACCAGCCATTTGCTCTAACACCCCATTTGCTTCACCCCATTTCTGAAGGGGTCTCTGGTGTCCTCCAAGGAGAAGATCCACCCTCCTTGCTCCTGTCTCCAATCCGAAGCCACCCTCTGTTCCCCACAAACTCAGTCCTCAGAGCCACCCCTGTTCTTCCGGGCAGAGGGAGAGTGCTCCTCTCCTCTTGCTCCCAGCCCCGGCCTCTCCGCCCCAGGACCCCGGGCCCCTTTCTTTGCCGAGGCTGCTCTGTCTTCCCACGCCCCGCTGCCCCCTCCCTGCCTGGGGGGCCGCCCATGCAGTCCTCCCCAACCCCACACCTGAGCAAGTGGCGTTGGACTCGTCTTCGCTGTTCCCGCAGTCATTGTCCCCATCACAGAGCCAGCGGTTGGGGATGCACCGGTTGTTCTCACACTTGAAGCGGTCCGAGGGGCAGGTGTGCTGATCTGGGGAGCGGATGGGTCCGGGTCAGGGAGAGGGCGGGCCCGGCTCGCCGCCCCTGCTGCCCTGCAGGCCTGCCGTCCCCCCGGGGAGGGGGCCGAGGACTCACGGCAGAGGGCCGGGGCCTCGTCGCTGTTGTCCAGGCAGTCGTTGTCCCCGTCGCATTTCCAGCGCTCCTGGATGCAGCGGCTGTTGGCGCAGGCGAACTCGCCGGGCTGGCACTGGGGTGGGGGCACGTAGGATGGGTTCGCTGCGGGCACCACAGGGGCGGCGGGGGAAGTCAGACCCAGGTCATGGGACAGGCGCTCCGCTCTCTGTCCTACGCTTGCCTATTGTATTACTTTAAATAATACCCCCAGAGTCATTTTTCCTAGGGTGTAATTCTTCACGAACAAGTATCTGGGTGGAAACCGCAGCTCTTTCTCAAGCCACCAGGGTGATGTTTACTTGAATATTTTCAGTACTTCAGTATGACCTGAGACCGGCTGCTTCCAAGAGAGCCTGGAGGTCCTCAACCCTCCACTTACTTTTGTCCCCACTGAGAAGACCACTCCTCACCCACTTCCTTCCCTAAACTGCCTCTTGGAAGTGACCTCTGGGGCCCCGAGGCCCCTGTCCTGGTCCCTGATTCACAGAAGCATCACCTTCACCAGGAGGGAACACAGGCCCCAGAACTCCTGTCCTCCAACACTCCCACCTCACCACCCGTCTGCCTTTAGCTCTCAGCAGTAAAATCACTACGTCCTTGGTCTGCGCTTGCGAGGCTCACATCACGAAGCCCAGCACTCCCATGTCAGCCCTGTCCCTGCACCCTGAGCTCTGCTGGGTGTCTCTCTGACCCAACCACCTCTCATCCCCGCTCGAATCCCTGAGACTTCTGTGTGTCCCGTGGGTGTCCACTGTCTCTCCTGCGGCCCTGGACCACTGGGTCTTGGTATGTGTCATCTTGCTCCTCGCTGCTTCCCAACTATTCTTCTCTCCTTTCTGAGAAATCAGTGCTGATTTTCACGCTTTACACTCCACCAACCCCTACTGCTACAGGACCCCGGGCCACTCCCTGGCATCTTAAGGGTTTTTAGCTGCTGGCTCAGTGTCACTTTTCCCCAATTCTCTCCTGCTCTAATTCTTGGGGATTTCAGTGTCTGTGTGGATCCTTCCATCACCCTGGCCACTTGGTTTCCCCCTCTGCCGATGCTCTTGCCTTTGACCTGGCCTCAGTCACTCCTTCTTAGCTGTCTGCTAAGGCCCCGCTGATCCATCTTCATTTCTGGGATTCTATCTCGAGGTAACCATCCAGAATATGGGAAGGCAGGAAGTGTGGGAAATAGCAGAGCAAGATATGAAAAAAAACAGGCTCTGGGTCAGACTTCCTGGGTTCAAATCCCTGTTTGAACTTTGGGCCTCAATTTCTTCATGCGTATACTGGGGCTAATAAAACATACGCTCCCTACAGGAATATTTTAGGGAGTAAACAAGTTACTTCATGGCAAGTGCTTATCATCCTGTCGTAGTGCCTGTCTGTGCTCAAGAAATCAATGTTAGCTGTGATTATAACAAGAGAGAGAAACAACGTAAACATCCTGCAATAGAGAGAAATGGTTGAGAAAATTAGGGAACGTTTACTAATGAAATATATTTCAGTCATTAAAAATTCTGCTGACGTATCTATGATCTACTGTCAAGTGACAAAAAGCAGAAAACAGGACAGCAGGTGGAGCGCGATTCCGTTTAAGTCCAGGTAAACGAGCAGAGAAGTGTTCGGGAGGGTGACCCCCAAACAGTAACAGTGACATCCATGGGTGGTGGTATTTGGGGGTGACTTGTACTTTCTCCTTATGTTTTTTATACTGTTCATTTATTTATGTTTTACAACGAGCATGACCTACTTTTATCTAAAAAGAGCCTATTTAAAGTAATGCAACGACCACCCAGAACACTCTGTGGCATACATGAGCCCGAGCGGGTGGCAGACGTTTTCTGCGCAGTATGAGCTCAGCTGCACAAACCCACCACGTAGCCCAGCTGGCCACAGAAGGATGGTGCTCGCTTACCACACTGCTAACGACACACTGGCGTCTGTTGGCGGGATTTGGGCTTTTTTCCCTTCTCTAATTTCCAGTATTTAGAACTGTTGTTATATTACTTTAATCAAGGGGAGACAAATGTCAAAGAAGGTGTTCCTCTTTCCAAAGCCATCCTGGTCATGACCGTTTCCCCTAATCTTCGTGCTCTCCCAAATTCCTCCCATCCCCTGTCCTCCCCGAACCCCCTCCTGGCCGCCAGGGCCTTCTCTCACCCCATCCTTTGCCTCCCGTTGCCCCCACAGGGCCCCCTTCGCCTCTTTCATCTCTGATTGGACACTTCGGCCCCCTCCCGCTGAGGACCGCTCCCAGGTCTCCCAGCCCCGCGGGGCACCTCATACCCAGGCAGGTGACACCATCCGTGTCCAACACCTGGTCCTCGGCGCAGGCACACTGGCGGCTCCCAGGGGTGGCCAGGCACAGGCTGCTGCAGCCGCCGTTGTTCACCCGGCACTTGTTGGTACCCACTGCAAAGGCAGGGCCGAGGAGAGGGGCCAGGGAGGACAGGGACAGGTTGTGGCAGGGTCCACAAGGACCAGAGAGAGGAGACGAGAGGACAGGGCGAAGTCACATTCAAGTGAGGAGTCAGAAAGGGAGGAAGTGGTAACAGGACAATAAGCGTGTTGAGGAAGAGAACGTGGAGGCGCGAGACAGGGGCGGAGATGGGGAAGAGAGAGTCAAACTGGGTTGGGGGCCTCTCTTCTCGGGGCCTCAAAAATCAGAGCCTAGGATCCCTGGGAGTGTCTCCCTCCCCTCCCCGAGTAGCCTCACCCCCCACCCCAGTCCCACCCCATCACTGGCCCCAGCCCCAGGGGTACCTTGCTGCTGCTGGGCATCATACATGCGGATCTCAAAGATGGGGGGCCGCTCGCTGCGCAGAAGGGTCACGGTGGGGGGCGCACTGTCTGCGCCCCGTTCTAAGCGGTAAACACTGCCACTCCGGTACTCGGTCCAGAAGAGGTAGTTGCCGTGGTGACACAGGCCAAAGGCGTGGTTCAGCTCAGGACCCTCGTACACAATCTAAGAACGCAGGGGAGGTTACTGAGGAGCTGAGGACAAACGGGGTGCCTGAGGAAGGCCGGGGGACGACCATACTGTTCATGCATATGTCCATGTCCTGGGTGTGGGTCTCGTTTCCCCCATTAGCCTGGGAGCTTTGCACACAGTGAGGTGCCAGAGCCAGGACCCCGCAGGATGCTGGTGGGGAACTTGTCCACACCATCCTCCTTCGGATCCATTCAAATTCATTCATATCCCTCCAACACGCATGTGCGTGCACACGCACGTGCACGTGCACAGTGCGAGCAGACAGCCAGAATTCATTCATTCATATCTTCGCTCAACAAACGTTTGCCAGGGTCTATGAAGGGCCAAGCTGTGGTATGAAAAAGACACAGTCCCTGCCGTGAAGCCACTATTGTTTCCTGGAGGGCACCCACAGTAATGCAGGCTGGAGGAGGGGTCTGGAGACAACATCCCAGAGCAGGTGGCTCCTGAGCCACGGGACAGGGGAGGGGGAGTGGGCCGGAGGCAGGAAACTGCGTGAGCAGCAGTACAGGGGGCTGCACCCTGTACGCGCTGTGCCAGCAATTCCAAGCTGTCTAGTGTCGCTTGCTCAAATGTTGGGGAACAGGGAACAGGGGGAGAGAAAAGTCCACAGAGATAGTCAGGGGCCATGTCATCAAGGCCTTACGTACCAGGAAAGGGCTCAGTCCACACGCCTAGATACGCACATGACTCACGAAGCATATGACCACCCCAGCGAGAAAGCGTGTGTCTGCGCCGTGTCCAGGCATCCTGCCCTTGCACAGAGGCAAACAGGGCAGGCACACACCAAAGTGTGCTGCGTGTGCATGCACAAACGGGCAGACAAGCACACGAGCTGTCCGCTCAGGTGCGCACGCGAGTGGTCAAGCCCGCAGACAGCACGCAGCCCCGGACACGCTCTCACAGAGGCGACCCTCGGGCAGTACGACATGGAGCACACACGGCACAGAGAAGCACACACCGCAGGTGCGGAGGGGAACGTGCCCGGGCACACAGGCCTGGGCACAGAGATGCCCACACATCCACACACAAACGTGGCCTAGCAACGCACATGGGAACACCCCCACACAGGTGCGCGCCTGCCCACCTTCCGGTCTGTGCCGTTGAGCAGTATGGTCTCGATGCGGTCGTAGAAGGCATCCACCCAGTAGAGGCGCCCCGCTGGGATGTCCAGGCTCAGCCCGTTGGGCCACAGCACCGTCTTGGAGGTGACAAAGATGTCTCGGTGTGAGCCGTCCATCCAGGCCCTCTCCAGCCGCCCTCGCCGACTGTCCTTGGGGTCCTCCTCCCAGTCTGTCCAGTACATCCACCTGTGGACAGTGACTGGTCAGCACCCCGTGGGCCACCGTCACCTTCGGCAGCCTGCTGTGCGACCCCGATCCACGCGCGCTGCGCCAGAGCTCCTCCCAGGGGCTTCCCACCTGCTCGCCCCTCGCCCCCACATTTCACTCACTCATTCGTCCACTCAGCAAGTATTCGTCGAGCGCCTACTGTGAACTGGGCACAGTTCTGGCACTCGGGGACCCAGTGGAGACCCAGGCAGACAAGGCTCTCCTGGACATCACATCCCACCCAGGGGTACAGACAAGAAACAAGTCAACCGCAAGGTGACACATTGGAGATCGAGAAAAACCAGGAAGGACACGAAGCTGGGTGACGGTGTAGGGAGTGCACTGGGCAGTAGCCAGGGAAGGCCTCTCGGAGGAGGCGGCATTTGAGCCTAGGTGTGAATGTGGACAAGGGACTAGATCTGCAAGTGTCTGGGAGCTCCAGGCAAAGCAACTCCCAGAGTAAAAGCCTTGAGGCAGAAGAGCTGGGGAGTCTGACAGAGAGCGGGCAGTGGGGACAGAGTTTCCAAGGGTAGCAGAGAGGTGCAGATGAGGTCGTGGGGATGCAGGCACATTCTGCAGGAGCCCGGGCCTGATAAGGGATGTGGTTCTCACTCCAAGGGCAAGGGGAGCCCGCAGAGGGCCCTGAGGTGGGAGTGACAGGACCAGATCTCTCTGTATGTGTGTAGGGCGTCACTCCCATTGTCCTGAAGATGGGGCACCTTCCCCCATTCAGCCTCTGAGTCCTGCCTCAGCACCCCACTTCGGCTGTTCTTGCCTGTTCACTCCTTGTCTCACCTCCCGGTTCTGAGACCCACAGTTCCCGGCTCTTCTCACCCCTAGGCCCTGGGAAGACTCACCCATTGAGTGGATCCACCACAATGGCCCTGGGGTGTGTCATTTTGCCCTCGATTAAAGTCTTGCGGGTCTGAGCAGCCTTCTCCAGCCTGGCCACACTGATGGTCTTCTTGGGCCCATCATCCGTCCAGTACAAATTGTCCCCCATCCAGTCCACGGCTACCCCCTCCACATTGTGGATACCTGCAGGGAGTAAAGGGGTCCGTGACGGAGAGCTTCAAAGGAACCTCAGCACTGCCCGCCTCTGAGTACCCTGAGCCCGAGACGGTGGGTGGGATGGGGTAGGGGTTGGAAAAGGAGCTGGGGAGACTGCACTGAGGCCCAGGGGCTCTCAAAACTGTGACCGGCAGCCCGTGAACCTATGTGGCAGACACGAGCTCTCATGTGAGGGCCTGAGCTGGGGTGAGCTGAAGCCACGTGCGTGTGGCTCTGGGCACAAGGGTGACACAACATCCCAGGCCCAAAAGTCCTGAGCTGACAAAATGAATAAATTAGGAAGTGATTTTTCACTTAGCCAAAGGGTTGGTATAGGGAACCCCAATCTTTTCCTGATGAGTTACTTTTGATTTCCCCAAAGTCTTATGATTGCTGACTGCTGAGGTTCTGTGAGCAGTCCTGGGGCGTTGGGGAGCAGTAACTGGCGTCAGCCAGATTCACTGGTTAGGGAGCCCTGTACTGGGGGCCCAAGTGCAGGTTTGGGAATTCCTGACACCCGGCAGGAAAAGGACAGAACTCAGGAGCTCAGAGCCTCCACGCAGATGGAAATTGAGGAGACAATGTAGTGTTGCCCTGTCCGAGCAGCTCAGAGGGAAAAAACTGGATTCAATTCACAAAACATTCTCTTCTCAGGACAAGTGAGCAAGCAGCTTTTGGTGGCTGTGAGGGCCGGCTGCACAGACCCTCTGTGGGCACCCGTGTGCTGGTATGGCTGCTCTATTCAAGGCCTCGGGCCTCTCCTGGGCTGTGTCCTGCGTGCAGCTCCGGGGCTCGGAGCCAAAGGCAGAGAGACCCCCGAGTTTTCCCAAGGGTTGGCAAGGACAGCCCACGCTGCCTAACCCATCCATCCTCCTGCCTCTTTTCGGCTCAGCCAAGAAGGGGGTGACACAGGGGTCAATCCGTCTATCCCCTCATCTCCATGCCAACTGGCCCAGCCAGCCAGTCAGCAGGGTACTGTCCATGCTGAGAGGGCACTGAGAAAGCGATGCCCAGGTCTCCCATCGCTTCCTGTCCCAGGTGGGTGTCCCTCGGGGGTCCCATCGGCACACCCCTCACTTTGGGGGCCCTTACCGTCCTTCAGGATGGTCTCCCGCTCAGTGCCATCGATCTTCTGGCGGCCAATGAGGTAGCTGGTGGTGTCGGCAAAGTAGATGAAGCCGGTCTCAGCGTGGAAGTCCAAGGCCCGGGGGTTCATGAGGTTCTCAATGGGGATCATGTGTTCGTCTGGGACCTTGGCCCCCATATCCATGCCCCGGATTATGCCTGGCCGGCCCTTGCCATACACAAGGAACAGCTCGTGTTCTGGCTCTAGGGCAGGCACAAGGAGGGGCACAAGGTCAGGTGTGTGTGTGTACACACACACACACACACACACACACACACAACCACCCCGCCTCCTGGGCCATGGCCCAAGGGGCTGCAATGCCCCACCTCTCCTGGGTCAGGGGATGTGGGGGTCGCAGGGACAGACCTGTGAACATGGAAAGCCCAGGGACAGCACCCTGGGGGCTCTGCCTATGCACTCTAAGGGTAGGCGATGAGGCGAGAGCAGCAAGCAGCAGGTTTTCAGTGAGGGGCTCGCTGCTCGGTGGTGAAACTAGTGGCTCAAATATGTTGGACTCTGATCACGTTGGGCCACTTCTGCTATGGTCCTTATCTAAGCCATGTCAGCCCTTGCTTACAGCACAGAAGGAGCCTCCTGCCGCTCCCCTGCTGTCTGTCCTCTACCCAGCGGCCACCCAGCAGGATCTTTTGACAAATGTGAAGCACATCACGTCACTTCTCTGCTGGAAAGTCACCAAGAGCTCCTCATCCCATTTCGAATCCCATCCAACCTCTCCTTCCTGTGTCCCCTCACTCACGCTGTGCGCTTCTCAGCCTCGAAGCCTGGCACTGTCGATCCCTCTGCCAGCGTGCTCTGCCTTCAGGTGGGCACGTGACTCAACTCCTCCCTTCATGGAGAGCTCGGCTCAAATCCCCCCTCCACAGAGAAGCCTTCCCTGACCACTCCACCCAACCTGGAGCCCTCACTGTCATCAGCAGGTCTACACTCCACTCTATTTTCTTCCTAACACCAGGCACCACCTGGAGTTATTTTTATTCGTCTGTCTCTCTTGCCAGACCATAAGCTCCAGAAGGCAGAGGCGACATCTATCTTGTCACTGCTGAGTCCTCATTGCTAGGACAGCGCCACACACATGGTCCACGCTCATGAGATATTTGAGTGAATGAATGAATGAATGAATGAATGAATGAATTGAATGGGCCAGTTGACAGTCTTCTATGGAGCCTGAGTAGGGTAATAGGAAAAGCCTTGTTCTTGGATGTGGGTTCAAATTCTGTCTCTGCCCCCCACTAGAGACGAAATGTTGGGTAAATCCCTTCATTTCTCTGTATCTCAGATGGAAACAGCCAGGCTGTGGGGAGGCAGGTAAGGACAGTGTCCCACCCCACGCCAGCGGGCACACATGCCCTCCCCGGTCACTTACTCTTGCATGACTTCCCGTCACTGCCCAGGCTGAAGCCGGAGCGGCAGCGGCAGGTCCGCGCCTTGTGGCTGTTAGCCAGCAGGCAGATGTCTGAGCAGCCGCCTGGCTTCCCGAACTGGTCGTTCTCACAGGCGTGGCTCCTCACTGCAGGCGGGGGACAGCGTTAGTCAGGCCCCTCCAGAGCCCCCAGGCCCAGGCCTCGAGAAGGCTTCCTGAAGTCTGACCACACTCCTTCCTGCTGTGGTCTTTATGCTGGTTGTCCCATTTGAAGCTGTGGAAGCCACAGGACTAGGATTTCTCTGCCCCACCACGACCTAGCCCTCAGACTCTCAGGTGGCGGTTTCTGTGGTCAGGGGAGAGAGTCACACCGTTGCCCGTGGTCAGGTGCTTCTACTCGGAAGCAGCCAGGGAACCGGGAGGAGCAACCTCTGTCCTGAGCAGAACTGGGTGCCGGGGCTCCATGGAGGTGGGTTCTAGAGGCTGAGGGGCAGGAAGGGGCTGGCAGGGGAAGCTGAGGGGCCCGCGGAGCTAGTCCGGCACGGATTGCTATGAGAAGCAGTCAGGACCCATCCCCACAGGAGGATCCATGCAGGGGCTGCGGGACCCCACTCACCTCGGGGCTGACGTCGCTGGTGGTAGATATGGAGGGCACCACCCTTGTCCACACGGGTGACGACCTGGTAGTCAGTGCTGTTGAATCGATTCACTCGGATCACGCTCGTCTTCTGCTGGGCATTGGCGTTGTCCGAGTTAGTGGCATAGAGATAATTCTCGAACACAGTCAGGCCATACAGATGCTCAATCTGAGACGGGCAGGTAGGAATGGTCAGCATGAGGGGAGAAGGGAATCCTCCCTCTGCCCCTGGAGAGCGCCTCAGCTTCCCATCCAAATGTCATTATTTGCACACCCCAATTCATTCCACTGCTGTCCAACTCCATGCTTTACTCCTGTCTCCTCTGGCTCTTGAGATCTTTGCTTGTCAAAATCCCACTTATCCTTCACAGAGCGTCTCTCTGAAGAGCTTCTGGGATCTTCTAACCAGACACAGGCTCTCCTTTCACGCTCCATCTCTCTGGCTATTACCCACTGACTGGCAATTTGTGGACTGACCCCACCCACTCTGCTCAAACCCCTGATGGCAGGAACCATATTGCCCATAGGTTCAGTCACACAGTGGATGATGGAACAATTTTGGACTGAATTGGAGTTGGGCCCTAAACTCTGTCCACGGGAGGACACTCTTAGCCCAACTCCAGCCCCCAGCTTTGGGAAGGTTGAGAGGACAGACTTGCCCCAAGCAAGCCTGGTGACCGCCCTCGCTACCCACATAACTTATCCAAGGTAACTGACTATTCCAGCTTGTCCAAGACAAAGGGATTGGCTGGTTTGTGGGACATCCAGCGCTAATGGGGATGATTGGTCACCTTAATGATCCCAGAATGGAGGTGCCATCTCTGAGCTGGAAGGGCTTCTAGACTTGGTCCCAGTGCTATTTCCCAGCTGCATAACCTCAGGCAAATCTCTTAACCTCTTTGAACCCTGCTTTTTCTCATGCCAAAAGGGAACTGAGACACCTGCCCCCTTATCTCCCGGGGCTGTTGTAAGGATCAAGTGAGAAAAGGGAAGTAAAAGGTATCTCTCAAATGACCTGTTTCCATCGGAGTAGAAGCCACAACCACTCCCTTCCTTGAAGGACGCATGCCTTACCCCACTTCCCGCCAGATGGTAAACGTGCTCCCATGTCATCCTCCCTCTCACTGGGAGGCCTAGGGAATGGCTGCCTTGCAAAGCATCCCCCTCACCAGAATGCCCTGGATGATGGTCTGCCGGCCCTTGCCCTCGTAGTCCACCACCTCAATGTAGTCCAGGTAGGCGTCAGCCCAGTAGACGAGGCGGCTGACCAGGTCCAGCGTGATGCCGTGAGGAAACACGATCTTGCTATCGACCAGCTTGGTGCGGTTCTGCCCGTCCATGTCACAGCGCTCCACCTTTGGGATCTGCCCATAGTCCGTGAAGAACACCTTCCTGTGGGCAGAGGGCACGTTAATTGGGTTCCAGACATCGGGGACTCTCCCTTCCACCACAGCCCCGGACTGCCCCTCTCACCCCATGGCAGGGTCCAATGCAATGCCCTTGGGGTTGTAGAGCTCCAGGTCCAGCAAAGTGACACACGTGTCCCCGTTTCGGTTGCAGACAAAGATCCTATCATCGATATCATCCACAAAGTAGAAGTTGCCCGTCAGCCAGTCGATGGCCATCTGTTCCACGTCTGCAAAGTGTGAATGAAAGAGCTCTGGGGGGAGCTATGTTCTCCTACAGACATGTCCCCCCTTGTTGGTGCAGAACCCACCCCTGGAAGCCTACCTCCATCACCAAGTAGGCTATGGCTGTCTCTCCTCTCTGAGCTCCCTTGGGAGTTCCTGGCAAGGGCACGTTTTGCCTTGTACTCTTTGCCATCTGTCCTATCTGGTTTCTATCTGGTTTCTCCAAAGACGAGTGTCCGAGTGCCCTCCGACAGAGCCCTGCTCCACACACCGAGCTCAGGGCGAGCACAGAGGAGGCACTGGGTCCATGTTGGCTGGTTAGTTGATGGACAAGCTTCCCCAACTCTAGCTGTTCCTTGAGTGGGACCATCTTCTTGGGGTACCACAAGGCAGTGAGGATAGGTCTCCTAGTTCATTCCAATATTTTTAAATATGATTTTACTTGAGATACCAGCACTCAGGCTAACTAAAATATCATGCATCTTTGATGTTGGCTGGATTTTCATCAACGCTATATGGTAAGTCAAGTTATCTCATGCCAGCCAGGGCACTGACCAGGCACATACATGTTGATGACTCTTAAAAATGGAAAAGCAGGGCACACCATCAATAAATTTAACCTGAGAGAAAAGTATGTCAAATATGGTGTCCATAGAGATGGAAAAGGGAAGGCCCACGGTATCAAGAGATTGGAACCAGTGACATAGGCCAAACGTCCTCTACTCACCCTCGTTCCTGTTTCTTCAATGTCCCTATTGCTCAATTTCCTATCCTAGGGAGGGTGGGAAGGAGCAGAGAATAAGATATAGGGCTGGAGGACAGAGAACATAGGAGAAGGGTCATAAAAAGACTCTGAAGGTAAACTGAGGCATGGTTCACAAAGAAGGGGAGCTTCAGAAAGGTGAAGAGGAGAGGAGAATGGAGACCAGGTGCCTACACTCAGTCTATGCCATCTCTGGGGGAGATGGAAGAGGCTAAAAAGGACTGAAGAGGGTAGGGGTAGGGCACGGACAGTGGGAAATCTGGGGACAGGGACCCCTGCTGGCCTCCTCTGGGCTTCTCCTCTCCAAGACCCACTGGCTCCCTCCAAATATCACCACTGAGGTAATGCCTCTCACAAACTGGGATACTCCTAAGACAGTTACTCCTTGGGACCCCTCCCTTGCACTCCACCTCCACCAATTGCCCCAACAGGTAAGAGATCTGTGGACCACCTGCTGTTGGCTGCAACTTACCCCCACACACTACCCACACTCAAACCCAGTAGGGATTATTCTGCCCCCACAGAGCTGTAGATATAATAACTAGGCGCTCTGCTCAACCCTCTCTAATCCTCCCCCCCTCCCCACAGGGATTCAGGGGCTGTTTCCTAACAGTGGGTGGGGGTGGGGGCAAAGGGAACAGGAACGTGGCTCCCAAGGAACTTGGCTAGGCCCTGACACTGACTCACAGTCACAGGACTGAGACTGCGGGAGGAAGGGCAAGAGCCAATTCGAGGCTTTCATCAAACTAGTTTCCTCTTCAGGTCTCCCCTGTTAAGCCTCACTTCAAGGTGACCGGAGAAGGAGGTCAAGGGGAAGAGGCACTGTCTCTGTGGTTGCTGACGCACCCCTAAGCTCAATCACTGTCTCCTCTGGGCTCTCAGTACTGACCCATCCTGCTGACGGTAGAAGAGAGGGGCAAAGCAACCTGGGAAGTGTGGGTCCCAGGCCACGTAGGAAGAGGCCTGGTGCTGGGATCAGGCACTCACACTGCCCCACACACTGTGACCACAGAGAAAACAGATGAAAATGAATGCCACTAGGCCGCCTCGGAGGAAACCCAAAGTCCCCAAGGGAGGGGGGGATCCTGCCGCAGCACCGGGCAGCTAGCAGGCAAGTAGGTTGGAAGGCAAACAGGTTGAAAGGCAAATTGGGCCACGTGCCCTTTCCTCGGTGGGCACGGTCGGGGGGCTGCTGGCATGCGAGGGAACTTCATTGGAAGCCGTTTTCCCAGCACCAGCTGGTGCAGCTGCGTCCTTCTCTCTAACTTCCTGAGGCTTCCCTGAGTCACTGCCCGGCTCAGGGCTGGCAACACACTGGCCCTGCTCCCCATCCACCCTTCCCTCAGCAAGAAGGAAGGAGGAAGAAATCTGAAGAGATCGGATGCCCCCCCCCATCCCAGGTGCAGCTCCACCATCACCCCCAATGCCCCCAGGACGTGGCCGACCTTTGAGACTCCCTCCTGGCCTGGGTTCCCTGCCAATTCCAGGAAGGAAGGCAGAGGGATCGTCCTTGCTCTAGATTATTTACCCTTGGCTGGTCTCCCCTTCCACCTCCCAAAGGCCAGGCAGGGCCCCACTCAGCAGGCCGGTGAGGAGTTGGCAAGAATGGGAGTCCCCAGCCCGGCCTGGCCTCCACTTTGGTATTTTTGCAGCTGGAGACTATTAGTCGCAAGCAAAAATCCTTTGTTATCCAACCCCCCTCCACCACATTATTTTCCTCCCCTCTAAAGTCCAGATTCCTCTGCCCGCCCCACCACACACACACACACACACACACACACACACACACACACACACACACAACACACACACACACACACAACACACACACACGGCAACTCATACCTATCCAAAGCCAATGTAGACAGATGGGCTCAGACTAGGAGAGGGCACCTTCCCTCCTGGCTCCCCTATGGGCAATATCTGGGCCACTGGCCTGTCTCATGGGATGGGGGGCAAGTTGAATCCTGGGGTTGAACCTAGAAGACCTGAACATTCTGGCCCCACACATTCAGAGGGCAGCTGTCCCCTGCAGCCCAGCCTTCCCAGGGCTGACCCCAGAGCATCCTCCAGAGGGGCTCTGGCCAAGGACCCCAAATCTTGAGGTCAGGAGAATCTCAAGTGAACTGAAGAGGAAGAATGCTATGTGGTGGGAAGGCTCTGGGGGTGGTCTGGGGGTCACGTTGTTGGGGATACCAGCACAGAGAAGGAGGCTAGGAGGCTAGGAGGGGGGTGAGACAGTCAGAGGACAGACCACAGCTTGCCAGTGATGTCACAGAAGACTTTCACTTCCAGGCTCCAGAATAGACCTGGGGTGTGTGTTTGTAACTGACGAGTCTGCCCTGCACTCCCCCCACCATCAATGCTCAACACTGCACTCCCCATAACTCCAATTTTTCTCAACTTCTCTACTATTCACATTGTTCAAGAGATATTTCCCTAAACAGTGGCTGCTTTTCCAAAAACAACTCCCCACCCCACCATTCCCAAGAAGACCCTGGCTTCTCCTGTAGGACTCTAGTCACTCTCTCTAAAATAAATCTGGGGGAAGAAGAGGGCCTCTGTGCCCAGAGGAAATATCCCCCAATGCATCCATATACCCAAAGACTGTAGGACAGGGCATGAAGCCCCTGGATGAGGAAGGATGAGCAAGGATGAACCCCATTCCCACTTTAACCACATCCGCAACGAACACACCGCATTCTGGTCCTTATTCCAGGAACCTCCCCACTTCTCCAATCACTCTGCTCTGCCCTGGGCCGAGCCAGGCTCCAGACACTGACAGTGGGTTTGAATCCTGGTTCTATTACCTTCCACCTGTGGAACTATGGGAAAGTTGCTTAATGTCTGAGTCTCAGTTTGCTCATCTGTAAAATGGGATGGTACACTAATAACATTGAGCACAGGGCTCCAGACATGGACAGTGGGTTTGAATTCTGGTTCTATCACCTTCCAACTGTGGGACAATGGAAACTTACTAATGTCTGAGTCTCAGTTTGCTCATCTGAAAATGGGACTGTGGGAAAGTTACTTAATGTCTGAGTCTCAGTTTGCTCATCTGTAAATGGGACTATGGGAAAGTTATTTAAAGTCTGAGACTCAGTTTGCTCATCTGTAAAATGGGGTGGTACACTAATAGCACTTCGCACAGGGCCTGGCACATAATTAACACTCCACAAATGGGAACTGTTGTTCGTACCATCATCCTCCTTCACCTCAATCCCATTCTTCCCTACCTTCTCCACTACGTTACCACCTGCGCCTTCAGCTAGAGCCCTGTGGCCTCCTGAGCAAAGATGGGCCCACCAGGTGGACAGTTTGGGGCTAAGAGCTACTATTCCTCAAGGCTCAGCTCAGGCCCCAGAAGAAAGCTTTCTGTGTTTGCAACTCCCGCGAGCCCCAGTCGCTCCTTTTATCACAGGCTGTTTACCTGACTACAAATATTGTGAGGGCAGGTGCTATCTTTCATCTCCGTCCCCAGTGTCTGACACACATACACTGATTCATTCAACAAATATTTGTTGAGCACTGAGTCCTCACTCTGTAGTCCTAGCGCTGGGACATCACTTTTTCCCTTCCCTTCCACTGCCAGGATCTTCCTTCTCTGACCTTGGGAAGCCCCAAGACGGTGGGAGAACACATCTGTCTGGTAATCCTCCTGCTTCTTAGAGCCACTCAGGACTCTTGCCCTGAGGGCTGGGGGAGGAGAGGGAGGCCTGGGGGAGATGACCAGGAGTCTGGGGGCTTTGCAAGTAGGTAAGAGACCGCCAGGCAGGCCTGGCAGAAGCTCTGCCAGATGGCACGTCCTCATGCTCCTGTCTCCTGCCGAGTCCTGACTTCAGCTCCTCTTGCTCCCAGCGAGGCCAGAGCTCAGCCGCAGCACATCACCTCTGTCTCCTGGGCTCCCTTCCTGCCCTGCTTGTGGCCTGGGGTTTATGAATCGCTCCTTCCCTCACCTGGCCCAGGTCCACAAAGGCGGCCAGTCCTGGTCCCAGGGATGAGATGCCCGGATTCTGTAGCTTTGATTCAGCATCAGAACCAGGGTCTTCCCACTATTGAGAAATCCTTGCTGGGCTCTAAAACGCATCCCTCTTGCTTAAGTTACTTCCTGTGGCTTGAAAACGGGGGGGGGGGGGTGGTGTTGGGAGCAGGCTGGGTAGAGAGGCGGCTTCAAGGAGACAGCGGGGGAGGAGAGGCCAGGCTGGAGCTGAGCCGGGAGACATGGGGCTGGCCCAGCCCGGGAGAGGAGAGAAGGGCTGTGAAATGATTCGGAAACACGGGACGGGAGTGGGAGTGGGGAGCAAACGCACTGGGGCATGGGTGGCCCAAGGCCAAAGGGTGTGCTGGCGAGAGCCCCCCAGGATTCTGACACCCTGAGGGTGAGGAAGGCCAAGGGAGAGGGTGGGGGGGTGGCTGGCTTTCATACATGAAATCTGGAAGGGTTCCATACCCACAGGGTGGGAGGCCGAGAGGGCCCGGGCCGCCCAGTTCAGTGAGATGACAGCCCCCCTTCGAGCCAGGGAAGTCAGTTCATCGCAGACTCAGGGGGGCTACTCTCTGCCCCCTCTCTGCCTTCCCTCTAGACACATCACTACCCATTTCCTGTTGTGATTTTAAGCACACACATACACACAGGCACACAAAGAAAGAGGGAGGGATAAGTGAAGCTGGCCAGCTGGACCTGGGGACTCATTTCGCAACCTTGCCGCTTACAGCCTAGGGGGCATTTTCTGCCTCCCTGCTCCTTCCCCCATGCGGCATGGTGCAGGGAAAAACTCCAGGACCCCGGAGGGCCCTTCCAGAGCATCCCCTCATACACAGTCCAAAACTAAGTGACTTCAGCAAAACCTATTTCTTTTAAAGCCTCTATGTGCAGCGGCAGAACCTGCCCTCCCCACACACACCCCTTCCCAGGGCCCCATTCCTGCAGGCTGCCCTCATTCTTTCTACGGTGAAAACATCCTCAAAGCCAGGGGAAGACAGGTCAGAGGAGCACAGCTAAGGCAATGCAGTGCTGGGGGTCGGAGGGAGCGGGTGGGGAGGGTGGGTCAGTAGACCTGACCTCCAGCCCTGCCCAGGGGCAGCCCTGCAGGGGGCTGGGCGGAGCCTCAGGTTCCCTGAGCCGGTGGTGGTCCGAGGTGAGAGGCAGAGGGGGCAGGCCAGGCCTGGCTCTAGTACTAGCGTGCTTACTGACCCCTCCGGGGCTCCGTTTCCTCAACTTGAGTCTTCTGTGGATGACTTTCCAAATGTTTGCCATGGTTACGTACAGCTTACACGATCATTTACCTGCTGATTCTGTAAGTCAACTCACTTGTTTCTTATTTTGCTGCATCCTGAGCAATCTACAGAATCATAGACTTGATGTGCTAGTTACAGGAGTTTCCTAATGGGCATTACATAAAAACATAACTACAACAATAAAAAAATGCACGTCCACATACCACCTAAAATCAAGGCATCCCTGCTTTGGGAAAGGCAGCATCAAAAAATGAGAGGTCAGCCTCAGTCCTCCCTAAGGATCTTCTGGCTCTCTCTACCATGTTCTCCAGTCACAGAATCAGAATCCACAGAGACCTCCCCATGCTGCTGGGACAGTGGCAGAAGGGGGGAATGAGCCCTGGAATTACATCCCAGGAGGGAGGGGAAGGGGTGAGGACTCAGCCCCCAGGCCTCCCAGTCCAGGCCAGTGAAAGTCACAGACAGAGGGAGAAGTGTTGGCAGCGGGGCTCAGTTAAAGGAGGAAAGCAAGCGCGTGCACACACACACACACACACACACACCCCTTCCAGAGCATGTGAGGAAGTTGGTCAGAGTGTGTCCCCCGACTCTTGAGGAGAACAGAAGGAAGGAGCTGGATCAAGACAGGAAAAAGCAGGGGCTTCGATCCCAGGCTGGCTCCATGGAGCCTCTCCCGGAAGCTGCACTGCCCACTGGGCATGGCAGGGTCTTGGAGGGGCCCTCTGAGGGCTCTCAGGACTCCGAGCAGGTCTGGCGCACACATGCCCTAGGACCCATGTGAAACAGGCTCACTTCCTGGCCTCCTTCCTTTTTTCTATTCTATTTCTGTTACCAGAGTTTTCTCTGGGGCAGGCTCCCCCTTCTTCCCACACCAGCAAGCAGGCTCTCTCTGCCTCTCGGCCTCTGGGCCCCAGCACCTCTCAATTGTCAGACTCCTCCCTCCTGCATGGGGCTCCCTCCCAGGGGTGCAGTGATGGTCATGGTCATAGCTGGGAATGGGATGATTGCAGGGAGGGCTCCCCTAGGGGGCAGAGAGAAAGCAGGAGAAAGCAGCAGCCTTTCTTCTTCGTCCCCCTCGGGGAGCTAATTACAGGCCAGCAGCCCACTGCACAGGTGAGTGCCTGGGACCAGCCACCCGCACACCAGGACAGGCCACTCAGCTTCTCCTGGGAAGGGGCTGAACTAGGGATGGGGGAGGGTGCTAGGGGAGAGACACTTCCGACATCCTCATCTCAGGGCCCATAATTAGTCTGTGGGATGAGAGCAAAACAACTATCCTCAGGGTGACAGCCAGACATTCAGGCGGCATGGGGCGTGGGGTGGGGGCAGGGAGGAGGGACAGAGGCTGGGGCAATGGGAACCCACTCGTCCACCCCACCAGCATTTCTCCCTGGAACCTTGGTCTGTTCCTGCCTCCTGGACTCTGCCCCAGAGGGGCCCAATGAATCTAGCCGACTGGGAGGCAAGGCTCTGTTTGCCAAGGGAGGGGTACCTGCCTGAGCTTATTTCCTGCTTCTCCTTTGGAGGAAGGCAGGAGAGGGGCCCAGGCCAGAGGAAAAGCCGAGAAGTTTCCCATCAGGGCACCCTCGCCAGCCGCCTACCCACGAGCCCATCGTCTGGCCCTGAGGCAGGGCCAGGGAGGGAGCTGCCAGAGCTGTTTGCCCAGACAGGCCTGTTGGGTGGGGCCGTCGACAAGGAGCAGAGAGGGGGCAGCTGTCTTCTGGGGTCTCGCCCCGTGCTACCCTCTCTGCCATTGGGTTCCCTGATCTGCCCACCCCTTGAGAGGTCCGCCAACCAAGTGTGGCAGCCCCCAGCCCAGCATTCCAAAGAAGACATGTCCGATCACAGGCGAGCATTGGTGACCGACAGCCCAAAGACACCACCGGGATGCTCTGGAGGAGCTGGAGCCGAGGTGGGGACCAGAGGGTGAGGCCGCGGATGGTGAGGGCTCTTGGGAACCCCTGCTAGTCCAGAACTAAGTCCACGAGTCATCATACAGGGAGGCAATGAAGAACTTAAAGATCTTCCAGCAAGATTCACAATCCTAAACCTTGTGGGTTGTCCCTCGCTTTCACTTCACTTGATCGGCTCTGGACAGGCAAGCTCAGACCCATGATGCAGATTAGGAAATCAAAGCAGGAACAGGGAATTCTGATTTACTCAAGGTCACAGATCAAGGTACCCTCCCTCCCCGGGGTCAGATCAACCTAGGCCAGATCGTCCCCCTCCTCCCTGCGGTGCGCTTCCCAGAAATGTAATGGTGCCAGGTGTTCCGTTTGTTTCTGTAACAGCATCTGAGAAGAGCAGGGATGCCGCAGGCAGCGGATCTATACCCTGGCCCCATCCCCAGGTAGGCCCCTTCGTCCACTCCGAAGACAGTAAGGACAGCTCAGGGACGGAGTTTGAATGGAAACATCCCAGAGGTCTTAAAACCTTCCTGGGGCCCCAGTGCTCTCTGCTCCTTCTCTAGTCTCATTCACTGCCACAAAGTCCCCCAAAGAGCCTCAGGACCCCCACACTCACCCTGCAGCAGTGGGTCCATTCCGATGATGTCCCCAAGGAAAATGACGGAACATGGAGATAGACCCGCCAGGCCCTGGCATCTCTGCCCTCAGCCACAAGCTAGCAAGGGTGTGCCTGGGCCCCAGGCCCTTTGTTTCCCTTGCCCCGGCTCCTGCTCCATGGGAAAGCCCCTCTGCGGTCTAATCAACACTCTTCTCTCTGAGAAGGGACAGTCCCTGGTCCCTGGAGATTGACCATTCTTCGCCCCCTTAGCCCTCTTCCTTGGCCCTGGCCCAAAAATCAGGAACCATCTAGAGACCCAGCTCAGAGAGAGGGAAGGAAGCAGAGCCGTCAGTCCGCCCCCGTCCTCCAGTAGGTGTCATCTCGTGCAGCCCCCTGCCTTGGCCTCAGTCATAAATAAGGGCTTCTTATTTAGACTCCTGCCCCAGACAGGGGTCATCCTGGCTAACCCTCCGCCTCTGTCCTAGGCAGGCTCCAGCTTGCCCCATCCTCCCCGCCCTCCGCCGCTCTCCAAGCTGGGAGCAGGCGACTCACGGTGCAGGCTGAGGGAGATGTTGATGGTGTGCTCATCCACGAAGCCCTTCAGGCCAGGCATGCGGGCACACTTGAGCTGTGTCTGGGCAGCGCTGTCCCCAACATGCACCCAACACACAGTCTCGTTGGCGTAGCTGAAGTCCATGGCTGTGGTCTGCCGTGTACTAGTGGGCGTGATGGTAGACACCTGGGCCCCACTCAGGTACGTGGCCAGGATGTTCTGGGAGTTGGCAATCAGCAGCACAGGGGGCCGGTCTACCGGCTCTATAGACGGAGGAGAGAAGGCGCGATGCGGCAAAGGGCTCTAGGACTTCACTGCCGTCCCCCCTCAGGGAGCAACATGGGGGCCCTCTAGTGCCACGGCCACAGGGGACGCCACCTACCGTTCTTGGCCTTGCAGGAGCGGTTGTCTGGCTGCAGCAGGTACCCTTCCACACATCCACACGTGAAGGAGCCGTCCGTGTTGGTGCAGAGCTGGCTGCAAGTGCCATACACTGAGCACTCGTCAAAGTCTGCCAGGAGAGGGCGAGAGCGGGGTCACCTCCCGTGTAACGAGGGCAAGGAAGTGGGTGCCCGCAGACCCCACCCGCGGGGCTGTCTATCCTTACTGGCTACTTTGGAGGACAACGTGGCAGAATCTATCACAGGGAGAGATGTGCAAACTTTATCACCTAGCAAGTCCGGGCTTGGAATCTGTCCTAGTGAAACAGCCGCACATGCGCACATCGTCCGTTCATTCAGAAAAGATTTCTTGAGGACCTGCTCGATGCCAGGTACCGTCCTAGGCTCTGAGGATGCAGCCGTGAATAAAATATATTCCAACTGCTGCCCTCACGAAATTTAAATTCTGATAATAAATGAATCATTGGTATTTCGGTAAGAAACAAAACAAAAAAGGAAATTATATGTTAGAGGGGCTAGTGCAGTGGAAAGTGACTGGTGGGAAGAATATTAAGCAGAGATGGGGGTAGAGAACGCAGGCACCGGGTTGTGATTTTAGGGATGGCCTCCTGAGAAAGTGGCATTCGTGCAAAGAGCCGAGGGAGGTAAATTTAAAACAAGAGGACGCACTGTTTGTGACAGGGAGAAATCGGAACACCTCACTCCCCAGTAGGGAGACGGCCAAGTAAACTGCGGTAATAGTCATACTGCATAGTGATTTCTAGAAGAACGAGGGAGATCTCTACATTTTAATACGGAAACATCTCTAGAGCATACTGAGTGACAAAGGGAAGAAAGGTACGTACAGTGCGGTATTTATGTGAGAAGAGCACACGCACATAAACGATACTTTCCATTCGATTATCTGTGAGTACATGCATACCCGTGTACAGAAAAAGGCCTGGAGAGAGAGGCAGCAAACTGATCCATAGCACAGCTGACCTCCGGAGAAGGGAAAGGGAGCAGAGCTGAAGAGGATTTGTCAAGGCGGACTTTGGTTTTATCTGTAATGCTTCAAGGTTTTTATAAGAAAACCCACCTATCTGACCCATGAGCTTCTAAGAGGAATTTGGAAATCTGGTGGCAGCAAGTGGTCGGGGCTCACAGTCACGCCCTGAGGCCGCAGGCCGTGCAGCCAGGCCGCCTCTCCCGTACCTTCCGTCTCGTTTTTCCTCCTACTCGCTGGCCCTGCCCCACGTCCGTCCCCCAGCCAGCACACACGGACACACAAGCGTGTGCACTCACATACCTTTGCAGGTCTTGCCATCTGCCTGCAGCTGAAAGCTGTTGTTGCAGTAGCAGGTGGGCCCGTTGAGTGTGGGGACACAGTGGTGCTGGCAGCCCAGCTGAGAACAGGGTCCTTGGAGCTCTGTGTGGGGGCAGGCAACACGCCCTCAGGCCTTCAGACCGGGCGGCCACACCCAGACTGCCACCTTCCCCCGACTCCTGTCAAGCCTTGGGAAACCACTTCCGAGGCCCGCCACGTTGGAGATGGAAGAGGCTTCAGGAATCATCTAATATATTTTGCAAGTGAGGAAACTGAGACCCAGGGAGGGTATAAGATGGGCCCAAGGTCCCATAGCCAATTATGGCTTAGAGACCATAGCTGCCTGCTCTGGTTGCTCTGGACTCCCTTGTCCCCGTGGAGAGGGGTTCCGGCAGTTGCTGGGGTCAACAGGGAGCGAGGACAGTAAGTCTCAGCTCCTTCATGTGCCTCTTATCTGCACGGCCCAGGAACTACAATGCTGGCTTCGGGGCTGAGGGTGAGGAGTGGGCAGGGGATGGGGTCTTTCCCCTCAGGATCCGAGTTCTGGTCTGGAAGCACCCCACCAGCCCATCCCTTAAGCCCTGGAGGCATCAGAGAGAAGGTCCAAGGTCCAGGTGGAAAATGGGAGGAGGAGCAAAACTGGTTCCCTCAGGACCTTTCTCTAATCTTCCTCCTGCCACTGACCCACTTCCACAGGGGAGACAGAAGGGAATGAGACAGGAGGGGGAAGAGGTGGGAGAACAGCTGCCCCCCCCAGACCAGCGACCCAATTAATGGCCTTGCGTGGGGCCAGGCGGCCTGGCCACAAAGACCCCTTTGTCCAGCTGCCTCACACCCCCGCTTCGCCCCCACCTAGGAGAGAGAGCTGCCCGAGATGCTAAGATGTTTAGAGGCATTAAGCCTGCCAGGAGGAGCTGCGATGGGGGGCCAGGCCCCAGTTATTTCTTCTCCTCTCTGCCTCCACCCGGGAGCCCAAAGGTGCTGCCTGGCCAACCTTTCCCCACAAAGGGGGGCCAGGGATGATATTGTTTGTTCTGGAAAATCTAGACAAGAATTTCTCTTCTGGGCACGTGGCAGGAGGATAAGGAGGCCCAACTTCTCTAATAGCAGAGAAGGGAGCTCAAACCCTAGGTTCTCATGGTTCTTCGTTGTCTTTTGCTGCTGACAAAGTATTCAAAAGGAATCGAACTTGAACACGCAGCATGCGGTGAGATGCGATGGGCACGGTCATTAAAGTCAGCCCCTAGGCCCGAGCTCCGAATCCCGTTCCAGGAGCTCTAGACAAAAACATGCAAACTCGACCCAAGGAAAGGATAAAAATCTTCCACAGACTCCTTGCTCCACACTCCCTGCCCTCAGTGAAAAGGATCCAGATGTGCCTCCTCCCGCAGGCAGATGTTTCTGACGGGCATATAGGTGCAGGATGCCACCCTCACCCAGGGGCTTGCTCAGGCTCTGGACGCCTTGAGCTCAGTAGAAGGGAGAAGTCACCATTCCCTAGTCCCTGCCTCGCAGGCCTGAGGCTCTGTCTTACCGACAAATCCTCCCCCACTGCTCACGAATGACCCACGCTCCCCTTGGCCCACACGGGCTTTCAGGGGAGGAATGGTAGAGCTGCTGACCTGAGTAGAGCTGGTGACCTGAGCCGCAGAGGGAAGCGACCTACCCTCCTAACGTTTCCTCCTCGGCCTGGGCGACCTTCCCACCAAGCCACTGTAGAGTGTCTCAAAGATCTGCACTTCCCAGGGGGGAGGGCACTGGCGGGGAGGCAGGTGAACCAAACACCAAGTCCCCACCCCCAGCTTCAATCACAGCATCTGCTCTTCCCTGTTCACACTCAGGTTTCATGTAGGAAACCCTTTGAAGAAAGGATCCCACTATTTACAACAACAACGAAGTATGAAAATATTGATCTAGTGAAGAGCTCTCATTTTACAGGTGGATCCTGGGGTCCAGAGAGAGGCAGTGACTTGCCCAGGCACACACAGCCGAAGAGAAGTGCCCAGGCCAGGGCCCCTGCTGATCCCCGCAGAGTGGCTGACCAAGCCGCAAACCCCAAAGGCCTCCTGACTTAGGAGCACGGGAGCAGGACAAGGCATCATCCCCACTGAAGGTGTGAGGACAGTCCTCAGATGCTGGGCCGCCAAACCCATCACGGGCACGGCTGAGAACTCACTGCATCCATGTCCTGGGTCAGAGAGGTGGAAGAGCCCTTACCTCGGCAGTGGGGCCCCTCGTCTGAACCGTCCGCGCAGTCCTGGACCCCGTTGCAGAGGCGGGACATGAGAACACACAGCTCGGTGCCCAGGCAATTGTGCTCGTTCGGCTGACATCGCTGGGCCTTACTCTGTGGACCTGGGGACACACGGAAAGGCTAGCATGAGCAAGCCAGCTACACTGGCTGTCTGGCCAGCTGTCCACTGGAGGGGGGGCGGGGGAGACGAGCAGACACCTGCACTTCTTCCATCCCAGGAGGCCTCAGGGGCTGGTTACTGTCCTCCACCTCGAGCTCTTTTATGCCATTCCCGACGGGAGCCCCACACCTGGAGGCAGCCGGGGGAGGGGAGAACTAGGCGTTCCGCAGAGCCCACTCCCCACATGCCCGGTACCCATGGATCCCAACACCTCCACATCGTATGCTTGGGAGACAGGCTGAGGTTTCGAGGTGAGAGGTTTCGATGAGCCGAGGAAAGCAGAGTCCACAGCAGGGAGGCTCACATGTTAAAGAACACCGCCTTCCCATAGCTCCCCAGCGCCCCGAGCCCGGGGCTGAGAGCCAGACCAAGTTTTCTGGAACCGCACTGTCCAACACATAGCAGCAGCCACATGTGGCTATCGAGTCCCTGAGATGTGACTAGTTCGAACTGGAAGCATAAAATACAGCCTGGCTTTGGAAGACTTAATACCCACCCCCACAACACAAAAGAATGCAAAAGATCTCATTACTAATATTCTATGATTAATATCCTGAAATAATAATATTTCAGATACATTGGGTAAAAGAAAGTTAAAATTCACTTAACTACTTCTACCTTTTCTACTTTTTATTTATTTTTATTTTTATTAAGTAGGCTTCCTGCCCAGCACAGAGCCCAATGCGGGGGCCTGAACCCACCACCCCGAGACCAAGACCCTGAGCTGATACCAAAAGTTGGACATCCAACCGCCTGAGCCACCCGGGCACCCCTACTTTTTACCTTTTCTAGTGTAGCTACTAGAAAAATTTCAAAATTGCATATGTGGCTTGCATTATATTTCTTTTTTTTTTTTTTTTTTTTTTTAAATATTTTATTTATTTATTTGACAGAGAGACAGCCAGCCAGATAGGGAACACAGCAGGGGGAGTGGGAGAGGAAGAAGCAGGCTCATAGCAGAGGAGCCTGATGTGGGACTCGATCCCATAACGCCGGGATCACACCCTGAGCCGAAGGCAGAGGCGTAACGACTGCGCTACCCAGGCGCCCCGCATTATATTTCTATTGGACAGCACCGTTCTAGATGCCTGACCCCAGAGCAGCCTGTCTGGGGAAGGATTCGGGAAGCGGCAGAGGCTGTGGCCCACTGATGATGGACCAGGGCGAGCAGGGTAGAGCTCCTCAGGGAAGCCTAAGGAGGCCACGCAGACGAGGGTGCTGGCTGAGCCCGTGGGCTGGGAGCCAGACCACCACCTACGGGCTCCCACGATGGACAGGGTGTGTGAGTGAGGGAGTGTCCACACGTGAGTGCATCTATCCACGTGTGCCTGGGGAGGCGTGCGCAGTTGGAGTCTGAGTCTGAGATTGTTTGTGAGCGTCTGGGGGCATCCGTCTGAGGTCAGGCTTCTACAACCCCGTCTGAGAGTGTCGACTCTGTGTTGCAGTGAGAATGTGTCTGTGCTGACATCTGCCTTCGCCTCGGGGCGGGGTGGGGGGATGGTCACATGGGTGCCCAGGAGGGGCTGTGTGTGAGAATCGTGGGTCTGGGAGTGTATGAGTGGGAACAGTGTGCGGATGTGTATAAGGTGGGGTTTGCATCACACTAAAGGAAGATCTGGCCCCTCTGCATGGCTTTCGTTACCCCAACATCAAGCATGAGGGTAAAAAATGTAGGGCATAAAGGTGGCATCAGTCAAGAGACTCCAGGCTGAAGCACGCTCACCATAGAAACGCTTGCAGAATATCTCTGGCCCCACCCCTCGAGGGCAGGGTATGGGGGTGAGGCAGAGAGAACTGGTGGCTCCCTTTCTGGCCCTAAAAATTACCCTGGTAATTGTGGGTGAGGGTACGGGGCCAGTGCAGGGTGAAGCTGTGGGAAAGAACAGGGGCAGACCTAGGGATGCAGGGTCTCCTAGACCACGGCCCGATCAGCCAAGCACCGAGAGGCTGAAGGTGGAGACCCCAGGACCTGCCAGCAAGTCCTCCACCCCCCACTGGCAGGGTAAAGGCTGGGTGGGGACCTTTCTCCCAGTTTAAACAGCTGCCTCTGATTACACCACTTACTGGGGCAGGGGAAGGCGGGGGTGGCGGGAAACGCACAGGGGTGGGGCTTCTGGTACAGAGACTGAGTGAGAACCAGTGTGGCCTTTGGCCTGGGAGCCGGAGGGTAGGAAGAGGACACAGCAAGACCCGGGGGCACTTATCAGGAGTCAGAAGTCTCAGAGATGCGAAAGAGCACTAAGCCAAAAGGGCAGGGAAGCCAGGCTCTCTCCTTCCAGCAAAGCTGTCCACCCAGATAGCAAAGTTGCTGGCAGGCTTGGGAGTGCAGCCGTTAACGGAGCAATCAGAGGGGCCATTGCTGAGCACATCAGACACCATGCCGGGCACTTTGAAGAGGGGGAGAGTTTTAGCTGTGTCATGGACAAACAATCACAGGGCAAGGTCCACACCGGGCTAGAGATCAACTGTCCTTATCCCAAACTGCCTGGGCCAAAAGGAAAAGGTGTTTAGGGGGAGGGATCACAAAAGGTACTTACAAATCTCAGGGGCCTCATCAGATCCATCTGGGCAGTCCCTCTCACCATCACACCGCCAGCCCTTTGAGATACAGGTGATCTGGTCTCTGCAGGCAAACTGCTTGGGGCTACAAGTCTTAGGGGCTAGGAGTAAGGAAAGAAAATGAGGGTGTAAATGAAGGATGGAGGCCTTAAAGTCCCCTAGAGCTCCTCTTCCTTCCCCAGCATCAGTCCCCATCTGGCCCAGAATCTGAGCTACAGTCCAGGTGCCTAGGAGTGGCAGGTGGCTGTGGGTCGCTCCTGGAATACGGTGTGCCGGTGGTGGGGAGAGGGAAAGGATGCAGGGAACATGTTTTACAGCCCCCGACCCGGCCCCGTATGCTGCCTGTCTAGTGTGCCTCTCCTCCAGTCCTCAGGGTCAAAGCCCTCGCTGTTCTGCATTACTCTGGTTTCAGATACCAGCAGCCCCAGCTTTGCTGACTGAGAGTGATGGTAAAGGATGGGGCATTTAGGCCTTTGACATGTGTTCTCTTTATCTTCCTTTCCCTCCCACTAGAAGCCCAGAACTGCCTTTTTTTTTTTTTTTTTTTTTGAGTAAGCTCTCCATTCGACATGGGGCTCGAACTCATGACCCTGAGTTGCACGCTCTACTGCTCTTTTCTAGCCTCCCTGCTCGGTGTGCCCTCTGGGACACTCCTGGTCCCTGAAACCCATCACCCTGCCCATCTCCAAGTCCTAACCACCAGCCCTCCAGACAGGAAGTGTTGGGGGGGATGCCTTTGGTACAGCAGTGACTCGGAGAATGTATCAGCAGAAGTACGGGAGGGCATGGCAGGGCAAAGTGGGGGGCTCCCTGCCTCCATCTCCATTCTCTAAAGACACAGCCTCCCTTGGTGGTTAGACTTGAGGGAGGACTTTCAGTAGATGTCGCAAGATAAGAGGCACCCGAGATTGCTCAGGATGCGAGATCCGAGGCAGGAGGATGACTGGGGTGGCCTAAAGGAGCTGGTTTCAGCCCAGGATGTCTTTGGCCTATCCTTCACCCCCACCAGCCTTCCTCTGCTCCTACTGAGATTTCTTACTGCCTTCTTCAAGGACGAATTAAGAATGGTAACAGTAACTCTTATTGTGGGCTCAGCATGTACCGGAACTGCGGTAAACCAGTTCTTCCCATGTATCATCTCATTTAATCCTCTCCACAATATGACAAAACAGGTAATGCTAATACCACCATTTCATAGATGAGGAAACCGAGCCCCAGAGAGGGTGGGGTCACATAGCAGGCAAGTGACAAAACCAGGACTGAAACCAGTTGAGCCAACTCTATGCTTTTAACCAGTGCAGTCCACATCCGTCTTCCCTCTCCCACCGAGAGACACTCGGAGCTGTTCCTTCCAACCTCATCACCATGTCCTCCATGGGAAGAAAAGTCCCTGACTCTCCCTCGTCCCCACCCAGGGCTGGGTTCCCAGTCTCCCAGCCCTCCGTCGCCTTTTGCTCAGTCTGTGATCCATTCCATCTCTATTCAGCTGGCATGCACTGAAGACCAGCCCTGCGCCAGGTACTGCACGAGGCACTGGGCTGCCAAGGAGGAGTGAGGTGCCCCTTGGGAGCCCCAGCCCCCCCTGGGAAGACAGCTGTACACAACTAACTCAAATGCAGGGCAGAGTGAGCTCAGGGCTGGGACAGAGCATAAATAAAGTATGTCAGGGCTCCAAGCAGGGAGGGATAGAGTCTGAGGAGGGCCACACGGAGATGATGTCCTCCCTCCCTAACCCCCATCTCTGGCAGACGGGACTGCACTCAGGCCCCTGGCCAGGAGGAGAGCCGAGTTCAGGAAACACATCAGGGATGGCCTGGCCAGGCTCCCCCACCCGCGGCGTCCCCCTCCCCTACCTCCCACCCTGAGCAGGGAATAAAGGCCCCTTGAGGAGGTGGATAATGCTGAGTTCATTGCCCCACTGGGCCAGCTGTGAGGTCTTCCCGGGGAACAGCCCGCCAGCCTCGTTAGCATGCCGGAGACCGGTCCTCTTCCCCTGGCCAGCCGAGACTGCCTGGCGGGGGGGGGGGGGGGGGGGGGGGG
>NW_024424564.1:1282758-1289924 GCF_017311325.1 Ursus maritimus | reverse complement strand
GGGGGGGGGGGGGGGGGGGGGGGGGGGTGTAGAAGGGGCTGGAATGGGACTAAAGGCAGATGGGCTGTTTGGAGTCCAGAAATGCCCCCCATGCCACCCCCACCCCTTTACATGGACTTAGTCCATGCCCCCACTCCTCCCCAGGGGAGAACTCATAGCCCCGTGAGGTCACTGGTTGGCCACTCCAACCTCCCCTCCGTTCCATGTCCCGGCCACGATCTCCCCTCCATTGGCCTTCACTTTGCTCCCCCCCAGCTGTCCCCCACCCCCACTTTTGGCCTGAACTCGGCAGAGGAAACAGCAGCTGGCAAACTCCGAAAGCTGGAATGAGAGAGATTCACAAACCAGATGTGCTCTTGCGGAGGGAGGGGAGTGGGGGATGGGGGGAGGGAAAGGAAGAGGAGCACTCAGGGCCCTGGTCCCACAGCAGCACCTCTTCGGGCCCAGGGCAGAGGGACTTGGGGGCGCTGCACTGCTCCCAAGGGACAGGGCAGCACAAGGATCTTGGAGAGATATGTGAGAGCACTTCCTTCCTGTCAGGGATGGTGGAGAAAGCCCCAGGAATCTGGAGTTTGAAGGCTGAGGCCTGTCTTTGATTTCCTTCAGGGGGAGTGGGGAGGAAAGAAACAAATAACCTACTTTGGGGCAGTCTACACAGCCAAGAGAAGCCTCCCTCTGAGGTGGGAGGGAGCTGCAGTGGGGGTGGGTAGGGCACTTGTAATCTGCTTAGAACTGCCAGCCAACCCCACGCCCCTCAGCTGAGCCTTCTGCATCTGACGCCAGCACCCAAAAGGCCCATCTTTGTGGCCTGCCGCTTAGGTGGGGGAACAACAGGGCCCCAAGTTCAGGAGCAACCAGCCGCTGGCCTCCCCTTCCTCCCCACCTCATGAGAACTGGGGCTTCCTAATGATATGAGCTCACACTTTTCAACCTGGTCACTGTGCGTCAGCCACTGATCTGAAACACTTTGTGCATGTTAACTCATTTAAATCCTCACAACCCTGGGAGGTGGGGTACTGTTGCGATCTCCATCGTACAGATGAGGAAACTGAGGTACAAAGTGATTTAGTAACTGAACAAACAGGTGGTTTCCTCACTGGCCATGAGGATGGGGCCAGATGAAAAAGGATGAAGAAAAGGAACCGACAGGGAGAATATCTTGGTTCTCCGGCAATAGGAGTGGGGAAAGAGATTGCAGGGGGTGGCAGCGACCTTCAGGGCTCCTTGGAGAGGAGGGGGTGGTGGAGGAGGCAGAGAGGGACAAGATCGGAACAGAGAGGGAAGACAGAGGAAGGAGAATAAGGAGGAGAGGACTGGAGAGGGAGGAGAGTGAGCGAGGTTGCAGCGAGAACGCCAGGACACAGGGGCCGTCTGTTCTCAGCTTTGCCTGGAGATGAATGTGACCGCCATGCTAACTCTGGCCAACACCCCTGCCCCCCCTCAAACCCAGGCACCCAGCCCAGCCATGGCCCCCAGGGCCACCAAGCTGGAGCCAGGACAGGAGGTGTAGGCTTGGGTGTGTGTCCAGACACAACACGGACCCCACTGCCCTGCTTGAGCCTTGGCTGTCGTCCTCTGTCCATTCTGGGACCTTGGGAGTGGGGTGGGGAAGGGGGGGTAAGAGTGCCTGGCCAGAGAAGAGAGGATGACAGGAAAGAACAGACCCTGAGGGAGTCTTCTCCAGAGGAGGAGACCTATCCATTGATCCCGGTGGGAGCAGTGAGGGTGAGGAAGGGAGCCGAGACCTCAGATGGTGCTTCTTCCTAAAAGACCAGGAGACTTGAGGCCAGGAAAGCGTGAAAGAGACCCTTGAGGCCCTTTTTAAGAGCAGACAGAGCGGAGGGAGCGATAGGCTGTGCTGGCCCGGGGATATTTTCTAAAGGGAACCACATGAGATATCTAAGGGAACAGAGGAGCCAGGGGTGGCCAGGGGCTGGGGGGCAGAGCCTGCAGGAATCTAAGCTTTCAAACATATGGGGGTGGGGCAGCAGGGCCTCCCAGACCCAAACCGAGAGCTTTTCACTGAATTTTATGTATTTTGGGTGTTACCCGGTGGCTCCTTCCCGCAGCTCAGTGAGGCTCAGACACATTTTTGTCATTCCTGAGTCTGGGCCTCTGCTTTGCGGCCTGGACAGACGTACAGACGGGATGGCTTGGACTGCCAGGGGAGGGGAAGGGTCTCCCCCTCCATCCTGAGTCAATATTGACTCAGCAGGACGTTAGCCTGACCAGTGACCTCCCCACCATCTTTTCCTTTCCCCACAAGTAAAATTCAGACCCCTCGAATGCCTCCAGAGGTCATCATATATCTCTCACCAGGCCTTTATAAGCCCTCTCCACCTACCCCCCGACACACACACATGGCTTATGCTCGGCAGAAGAAGTTCTAAGCTCCTGACCTATTCCCCACACCTTTCTCCAGTTCTCAGGTCTTAAGGAAGTTCTGCCAGAAGTCTAACCTCCCCCTTTCCTTCTGAAATATCTCCTTTCCCCTGTTACTCAGCCCACAAAGGATATCAAGTTCCCTTCCTCCAGAAACATTCTCTCCAAAACCCATTCCTAAACTTAGTGGAGGGGGAAGAAGAGAGAGAAGTTTGGAGAAAAGCGGAGGGGGAACTGCAGAATGGGACATTCTGACTCTGACCTGGGAGGGGGAGAATAACTCCAAAATGATGAGGTGGGAACTGGAGAGCATGTGGGAAAGCCCAGGAGGGACGCCTATTCCCAGGTAGTTTTGGGGATACCAACAGGCCTGGACGGAGGTGGATGGAGACAGGCAGAGACAAATTAAGCAATGGAGACCAAGAAAGATGGAGAATACCTCAAAGGGTGGACAACCAGAGAGAGATGAACCGAGAGGGTGAGAGACGGAGGTCCCGAGAGGCCAAGACAGCACACACCAATGACAGCAGACGGAGGAAAAATAGACAGGAAGGGGTCTCAGCCCAGAAGTTGCTGAGATAATGGCACCGTTGTCTTGGGATGGACCCAGAAAATAATAAGCCCCCTGAGACTCAGAGTAGGGTGGGGGCAGCATATATACCTGATTTAGGGAGACAGAGTCCCTGCCCTAGCAGTGTGTGACCCAAGGGATACTCAGAACAGGGGTTAAAGCCTCCCACAGAATAGGGAGGTGGCGGAAGAAGACTGGAGCTCTTTAACCAGGGAAGCCAAGGCCTGGGAGAGACTCTCATCTCCCCTGAGGGAGCAAGAGGTACAAATATCTCTCCCCCCCACTCTCCCTCACCTCTTTCCTAGGGAGGTTTTACACTGGTGCCTGGGGCCACAGCACCGGAAGCACTCCAGAGCCAACTGCTTCCTTCTCCAAACAATGCAGGATCCTGCTAACCGGGCTGAAATCTGGGACTGAACACAGTGGGGTGGGACTAAGTTCTCCAAATGCTCAAATCCGGCACCCAGCGCCCCCAGGTCAAGGACCTTGCATGGCCCCAATCAACTGCACCCACATTCCCCAAGGGCAATGAACTCCCCCTGCAATCCAGAGCCAGACGGCTTGAATGCTGGCGAGTCCACAGAGTGAGGGAACCCCGACAAGAGACTACTGAAGGGTAATCAGCTTGGGGTTCTGATGTGCAAAGGCTAAGACGGCAGCAGGAGGAAAGAAAGTTAGACTTGAGTAAAGAAGGGCTTCCTAGAGGAAGGAATTTGGAAGAGGTGGGGGGATGTGGACAGGGTCTGGCTCTGGTCAGGACCCCAGCTGACATCCTTAAGAAGCTCAGTGACAGTGGAGAGGGTGGGGGCAAAAAAATATATATATGGAGAAAATGGAGGAAGGGGGAGCAAGACTGGATGAACAGGAAGTCTTGTGAAGCAGCCTTGAACATCAAAATACCCCTCCCATCCCCAAATCAATGCGCTACACATTGCCGCTTTGAAAGACCAGGGGGAAGGAAGGTGTTCAGGGATCTGGGTCTGGCTGGGGAAAAAAGGAGTTTGGAACCTTCTTTCAGAGAGCCAGGAGGCAAACACCTCAGCCTCTTAACTCACTTCAACTGTGCCGCTTGTCTGATAACTAACTGGTAATACACTGGCTCAAGGGGGTGTGTGGAGAGAAGGAGGCAGTCGGCCTTCCCTGAGCCTGGTCTGCTGGGGCTGCCCTTCCCATACCAAGATGTGCTGAATCTCAGCAGGGTCCTCAATAACCCCTTTGCTCATCCCCCACCTCATCTGTTTACCCAACCTCCCTGGTAGCAACTACACTCAATTTTGCTTACTAGTGGGGTGACACTGCTCCCCAAAGAGAAGGGACCCCTGTGCGAGTTCAGGCACAGCTGACAAAGCAGAAGAGGTGGGGAAGGCCCCTAGCGCTGTTCCTGTAGGGGAAAGCAGCAAGGCCAGTGATAGCAGCAGAGAGGAAGGTTAGACATTAAGGTATCTGGGATCAGGAGGTTTCCTTCTTTGGAAAGCAAAGAACGTTCCATGTCTGTGGGCCCAAGGCATGAGGGCAGGGGTAGAGATAAGAGAATCCTCCAAGCTGCCCTGGTTAGCACTGGCCCTACAGGTCTGTGCAACTCCCCTTCCCACCCTTCGAGTGGGGGTGGGACCAATGATTCATGTTCCCATTCCCAAGGTAAGAGCAGCAGAGTGTGTCTGGGGAGGGGTCCTCTTCCTGGGACTTTGGATACGGTTTAGTTTGAGCTGGGTTACAGCTGTGGGCTCAGTGGAAATTTTAAGAAAGGGTAGTAGACAGTTAAGGAGAACATGACCAGTATCTCCCACTTCCACCCACCACCAAACAACCTATAGCACGGTAAATAGAACCATCTTAGAACCTTGGGGGTGAAGCAACCTGGCACCCTTCCTGAATGGGCTGGGGACCTTTTCTGCTTTCCACAGAGACCCCTCTTGTTTCTGCCTAACTCCATCTACCCTCCATCATGGGGTTCCTGATGGGACTCTCTACATTTTTTTTCTATTTCTCCTAGAAGTCGTGCACCTGAACCTCTCTGCCTTAATTTCCCCTTCCACCCCACAGGGTTGAGAAAAAGAGGAAAGAACATGTGTAACAAGGAAGTCATGGACTAGGGCTGCCTGTGAGGGCTGGTCTAGAGAATATTCAGGAAAGAGCCTCTTTCCTCCTCTTGGGCAGATAATTGAGGTAGTGGCAGGGAAGGGGACAGACAGTCCCCAAGAGGCATCATTGGGGGTCACTGAAAATACTGTCTTTGTGGACACAGTTACTTCCTGACCCCCTAACCTCTCTCGTCTAACTGAAATAAGTTGGGGGGAGGGGAGGAGAGGGAGAGATAATCTGGTTTCAGAGAAAAACTTTCCCAATCCCAACCTGGCAAAATTCAGAAGATGGAGGAGGGGTGCACGATGGTATTGGGCCCAGTTTTTTTCCCCTGGATGGAGGGACTAAGCTGACGGGAAGGGATGAGATCCCACCCTCCTCATTCAGGGGCCCAGCCCAGCCCAACCCCATGATCCCAGCTCAAAGCTTGGGCAAGACTTGAACCAGTGACTCACAAGGAAAAGAAAAATAGCTGACATACAGGGGGAAAGGGGGCACCTCATTTCCCCAAAAGGACTCTTTTCTAGCCAAAGCCTAATTGCAGTATGCAAAGTGTGTGTGTGTATGGGGGTGGGGGGAGATGGGGAAATGATGGAGATAATAAACACATTTATTAAAGGAGCAGGGAATTGAGGGGCAGGGGCATAGCCATAACCCCCATCCAACCTCCAACTCTCCTTCCAGTCCAAACTGTGATCAAGCCAGAAGTCAGGGAGAAAGCAGCCTTCCTCCTCCCTCCCACCTCAGCATTCCAGGCCATTCTCCAGTCCCCTTCCCCAATGATGACATCTGACGTTTTTCATCTCAAAGCTCCCAGGAATTAAGAAGGAAAATTCAAAGTCACATAGCATCGCTGCACCCCCCCCCCAACACAGCGCTATCCAGGCTACTGACAGAGGCCCCGAGAGGGGGAAGTGCCCACTTAGGAACCCAGGCGGGCAGCCCCGCTGGATCCTGGACCCAGGCCTCCAAGCCTGGTCTCCCGGGCCCAGATTCCACACCCAAGCAGGGGGCCCTCCCCGAGGCCCTCCCTCTCCCCACCCACAGCCTTCCCGGGCCTGCCTGCCCTCTGCCCAGCAGGGCAACCCTGACCCAGCTCCCCTTCCAGATTCAGAGCCACTGCAAAAGCCCCCCCCCCGCCCCCTTTTGCAGCCGTACATTGCAAATCCGGATTCCTTCACATTTCAGATGGGGGGGGGGTGGAGGATGTAGGGGAAGCGGAGGCCCTCCCCAACCAGATATAGGAAGAGAAGGCCTCTCGATCCCAGAATCAGAAAAAAGGGGAGCCCTCTTCTCCCTTCCCAGGCCTCTGGTCTTTGTTTGGGCTGGGGGGTCCCGGAAGCATCATTTGCCCAGGGCCCCCATCCTCCAAATCGGACCCCCATCCCCGCCCCCAGTCGGGCCGCTGCTGTGTCAGCTGGACTGGGATAACAAAAGGCACCCCCTCCCGCGTCTCCCTTCCCCATCTGAGCGCAGGAGTGGGGGCTGGGGAGTGGGTGTCCCCAGGGGTCCAAGGGGGCCGCGGAATCTCACTCACCATCGATAGCGGCCGCGACGAGAGCTGAGAGCAGGGGCAGCAACAGCAGCAGCGGCGGGGTCAGCATCGTGTGGGCTGATGCAAGCAGCAGCCCCCTCCCCTCTGGTCCTGCTACTTCTTGCCGTCGCCCCCCCCAATTGGGGGGTCCCCCTTTTTCCTCCTTCTCCCCTCCTCCTCCTCTATTCTTATCCTATCCTTAAGCAAAGAGCATCAGGGGCGTGGGTGAAGAGGTAGAGTTCAGAGCCCCTTGGGGAGGGCCTGCTGACGGGGGTGCCCCCGCCCCCTGCTCCCAAATCCAAACCCTTCACCCCCAGCTTTCCTCTTCGCCCCTCTTTCCCCCTCCCCGAGCGAAGCTCACAGCCCCATCTCCGAGCCGCCTCCGGCTGCAAAAATGCACAATTGGGAGGAGGCGGGGTAGGGGGTGGGGGGCGTGGACCGGGTGGGGGAGCCTTCGGAAGGGGCCTGATGGAGCTCTGGGGGCTCCCCCGGTTTCCGCCTCCTCAGTGCACGGGCCTGGAGCTCGCACCACTGTTCCCCGGACTGAGGTGCCGCGACGGGGGGGGGGGGGGGGGGGGGGGGGGGGGGGGGGGGGGG
>NW_024424564.1:1143161-1282748 GCF_017311325.1 Ursus maritimus | reverse complement strand
GGAGGGAGAGAAGGGGCGGGGAAAGAAAGGGGGGGGAGAAAGAGCTACGCGGCAATCCTGTGAGTGCGCATGCGCCGATTTGGCGCGCTGCCCTGGGGAGGGGGAGTCAGAGCAGCGACAAGATTTGGAGCTGTGGCCAGCGGTGCGAGAGTGTAGGTCCCCGGACCTCCTCTAGCCAGTTTGGGGCCTGGAGCGCCTTCTCCCCCGACTGGGCCTTTCTCCCTCGTGCTTCAGAGAGCTGAAGGGCCGAGGGGAGATTGGGCAGCGGGCGAGAGCTGAGGGGCTTCCCTTTGAAACTCTGTGTCATGCCCTGGGAGTTCAGGCTCCGTCTAGGAATCCAAGACCCCGGGGTCCGGGCCGAGGCCTGATTTCCTCGGGGAACCCTGACTGTGCCTCTCCTGCCTGGAGTGGGGGCAGGGGCCGCCAGTCCGCGAGGAAGATACGGGGAAAAGCTGAGGTTTGATTTGGAGACTTTGTAAAACCGAGACCGGGATTGGGGCCTTTGGAGGAGGGGGGCGGGGTGGGGGAGGGGCTGCGAGGGCCCGCCCCCACCTCGCTCCTGGGCTCGGAGTAAACAGGGACACCCGCGGGGACACGCCGGAGCTTGTCTGTCCGCCCAGGGCTTGGGGATGGAGCCCACCTTAGTACCCGCCCCACCCTGCTCGCCTGGCACTGGGCGCGGGAGGGGCGAGCCCTGGTTTGGAGGGAGGTGAGTCACCAGCGGGTGGGGTTGAGGAAGGGCCACCCCTCTTCACCCCAAGAGGTCTGGGCTCATTTATGTTTTGTTTGGTGTTTTGTTTTTTTTAATACCTTCTGACTGACTTCCCACCAAGTCAGGGTTTTAGATTCCGAGCAACGGGGATTTGGAATAAGACTCGGGACTCTGGACCCTTGCTTCCAGGCCTCGGGTCTGAGGTGTCTGCTGAGTGCGGGACCTTTGTCCCGGCCCCGAGCCCGCACGGGAATGCCACTTTGAGTCGTGAAGGCGCCGGGCGGTTCCCAGAGCCCGGTGAATGTGGTTCTGGCCACTGCCCCCTTCTGGGCGGTGTTTTAAGGTTGGACCTTGGGTGTCTGACTTTCTGGTGTCTGGAAGCCAGAGTTCAGGGAGGCAGCAGGCAACGTCGGCTGCCACAGAGAAATTGACGTTAGAGATGAGAGAGGATTGCACCACCCTTCTCGCTTTTTAAATTCTACTTGAGGAATGGGAAGGGCCCCAAGTCCTCACACCAGTCTGTCCCTGGCAGAAAGCAGAGCAGCGTGGAGGACTTGGCCCACTGATGGCAATGAAAGCGAGAGGAATCCAGAGGAACTGGACCTTTTCCCCAAACCGGAGCTTCCTCTGGGCTCACTTTGCTCGGGGCCAAGGCCACCTGCTTTTATAGTCTCCTGGGCTGGACACTTAAGACATTTTGCCAATTCCTCATCAGGCCTTTCTCTTCTATATCCAATCTTGCAAGCCTATGCTTAAGGCCTATCATTTTGTCTTTGAAATATAGCTCAGATTTCCTCCATTTCCACTGCCGGAGAATTTCTCTGGGCAGGGCTGGGGTTGTGTTCATCTTTTTATCCAGCCCTCATGGGCTAACACCGTGATAGACACATCGCAAGGACTCACTAGCTGTTTTTAATGAATGTCTACTAGGTTCCTTCCTTTCCCAGGATCCGCCTCCTGATATTGTGGTCCAAGTCAAACAGACTTTGGGCAGCTCTGAAAGGAAAAAGCTATCTGGAGTGACCGTATGTATAGCCAGAGAGCTGTGACGAGCATTTCATTCCTTTTTTTCTGATATCTAATCTTTCATAAGGGAATCTTCCTGAAACTGCTTTCCCTGTGTCTCGTTCTGCTGGATATCTATAGACAACCGAATCAAATGTAAACTCTATCTGTTAGACATGGTAATACTTAGTTAAAAAACTCAAGGAGTATAGAAAGGTGCAGGAAGAATATAGGAAGATGAAAGTAAACTTGCCATGTTCCAAGATCTTATGCTTCAGTCCCACTCTCACAGTAACCACTATTAACAGTTCCTTGGGCCTCCTTCGGAAGGTGTTTAAAAAATTTTTTATTTCTAATTTTTAAAAATTTATTTGTCAGACAGAGAGAGAGAGCACAGCAGGGGGAGCAGCAGGCAGAGGAAGAGGGAGAAGCAGGCTCCCCGCTGATCAGAGAGCCTGATGTTGGGCTCGATCCCAGGATCCTGGGATCATGACCTGAGTTGAAAGCAGATGTTTAACCGACTGAGCCACCCAGGTGTCCCATTTTATTTATAATTTTTAAATTTTATTTTATTTTTTAGGGGGGGAGAGGCATAGGGAGAGAGAGAAAGAAAATCTTAAGCAGGTTCCACATCCAGCACGGAGCCTGAGGTGGGGCTTGATCTCGCAAACACAGATCATGACCTGAGCCAAAATCAAGAGTCAGACACTCAATTGACTGAGGCACACAGGTGCCCCTAAATTTTTTTTTAATGACAAATATAAATAGACATGCTTCATCCTTTATTTTCTATTTATTTATTTTTAAAAGATTTTATTTATTCACTTGCCAGATGAAGTACAAGCAGGGGGAATGGCAGGCAGAGGGAGAAGCAGGCTTTCCACCGAGCAGGGAGCCCAATGTGGGACTCGATCCCAAGACCCTGGGATCACGACCTGAGGTGAAGGCAGACACTCAGCTGACTGAGCCACCCAGGCGTCACATCCTTCATGCTTTAAAACCACGAATGAGTTCATACAATATATACTGTTCTGGAACTTGCTTTTATCAATTAACTTACCTTGATCCGTTTCCATATTAAACACACACATCTAGCCCACTCTCTATATTAGCTACTTGAAATCTTGCTTGGTTACCCCACAATCTACTGGGATCATTGGGCTCTTGGGTTATTTCCAGTATGTGAACTGCTGAGGGTGTCTTTGTAAGATGAGAGAATGTGTATTTCCACCTGAGCCTTTAATTATACTGTTCTCCCAGCTCCTCCTTACTCTCCTCAGAAAAGCTCTCCTATCCTCTTCCAAACTTGCACTCAAGATAGCCTCAATACCTAGAATTTAGCACTCAGTTTGGGAGTTCTGTGCCCATCAGGAGACCATAAACCCCTTAAGGGCAAGGGTCATATCTTTTACTTCTTTGTATCCACCCAGTATGAGGAGCTCTTGATTGGAGAAGGCTAAGAGGAGTGTTAGGACTAGGGGTGCCTGCCCTCGGAGAGGAGACAATCTAATTAATCACTGTCAAATGAGATATGACTGTGAACACCTTCTTTTCTATATTTCTCCTATAGCACTCATTATTCAGTTTTTCTCTTCCTCAGCTTATCACCCCACTTTTATTCTTTTTTAAAAAAGACTTCTTATTTTTATTTTTAAGTAATCTCTCTCTTTTTTAAAAAAAGATTTTATTTATTTATTTGACACAGAGAGAGAGGGAGCCAGCGAGAGAGGGAACACAAGCAGGGGGAGTGGGAGAGGGAGAAGCAGGCTCCCAGCAGAGGAGCCTGATGTGGGGCTCGATCCCATAACGCCAGGATCACGCACTGAGCCGAAGGCAGACACTTAATGACTGAGTCACCCAGGCGCCCCTATTTTTAAGTAATCTCTACTCCCAACATGGGGCTTGAATTTACAACCCCGAGATACAGAGTAGCATGCTCTGCTGACTGAGCCAGCCAGGCACCCCAACCCACTTTTATTCTCAGGGAGTTTCTTCCATCTTTAAATCCTTGGGTTGAATTATAACCCAAATAGTGGGATATCAAGGAGGAATGCCCTGAAATCCATATTTGGGATACCTAGAATGGTGACAGCGGGCAAAAAAGTTGTTGTAGAAAGAGGATATCTCCTTTTTGGATCTTTCAGCAAATTACTAAATATCCCCCTTAAATGTCTGAGTAGAACAGGCACTGGGATGGGGCATTAAGGCGGCCGCTCTGGAACTGTGTCAGGCCAGAGACTGACACCACCTAGTGGTCAGTTGAAGAAGTGTGACTAGGAAGGGTGTCTTGGAAGGGTCTGGTGAAAGGTGGGAAGAGAACCAAGATTTGTTTTTTTTTAAAGACTTATTTTTATAGCAAAAGAGAGAGAGAGAGAGAAAGAGTGAGAGCGCGTGATCAGGGGGAGGGGCAGAGGGAGAGAGACGGGAGGGAAGCACGGACCTGGGTGCTGGGCTAGATCCCTGAGATGACCCTGAGATGACCCTGAGATCATGACCTGAGCGGAAATCAAGAGTGGGACGCTTAACTAGTTGAGCCCAAGAACCAAGATTTATTGAGCGCTTACCATGTACCAAGCCCACGCAGTGGATTTTACATGGATTAGCTCACTTATATCTCATAACCACCTCGTGCCATAGCTGTTATTTCCAGTTTGCAAATACGGCAATAGAGGCTCAGGGAGATCAAGGAATCGGCTCCAAATCACAGTGCAGATTGAGGCCCAGTTTTCGTTCATTTCATCAACATTTATGAGGTACCTCATACGTGCCGGACACACTGCTAGGTGCGTACTAGGGACGAGAGATGGCAACACACAGTCTCAGGCTTCAAGACGCACACACTTCAGTGGGATGACTCAACCTGATGATCGATAATCACAACACAGTGCCTAAGCCTGTGATAAAGGCAAACACAGAGGGAACCAGAGCCGGATAACTATTCCAGATAAAGGGATCAAAGCAGAGCTGGGTGTGTGATGCCAAACTACATGTTGAAAGAGAGGAAGAGGATGTCAACGAATGACAGGAAGAAAGTGTGCTTTAGACTGGAGTGTAGGCAAAGGCATAGACGCACGAGGAAGTTTAAAACAAAAAATGGCAAAGATGATACGGCCGAAGTTCCATAAACTTATTGGGGAGAGTAATGGATGAAATACCAGGGAACCTGATCACAAAGGGTGATTTTGGCCACACTAAGTAGTTAGAATTTCTCTTTTCTAGAAGTAGTGCGGTGCCAGGTGAGAAATTGATGAAGTCCTACTGCATCAGCCATACAGTTGAAGAGGAAGAGGATTCCAGACTAAGGAGATGGGATCAAGTATATTGTTTTATCATGTTAGCCTAGAGGATAGTGACAGAGAAAGCTAGTACTAGAGACTTCCACTCCCATTAGAACGTTTTCAAAGTTCTCAAATTTGGGCTGCACAATAGAATCATCTGAAAAGCTCCTGAAATCCCAGTGTTAGAAGACTTATGTTACTTGACTTCAAGACTTGTAAGCTTCAGTAATCAAGACGGTGTGGTACTGGCATTAAGGGCTGACAGACAGATCCATGGAACAGAAGAAGAGGGCCCAGAAATAGACTCACACTTAAAGGTCATTTGATTTTGACAAAGGTGTCAAAGCAATCCACTGGAGAAAGGAATGTCTTTTCAACAAATGGTGCAGGAACAACTGAATATCCGTAAGGAAGAAATACGTGACCCTTGACCCCTACCTCAGACTATGTGCAAAAACTAATTCGAGATGCATCAAAGCACTAAGGCATAACAGCTAGAATTATAAACTTGTAGGTGAAAACATAGAATATCTTCATGACTTGGAGGTAAAAAAAATATCTTAAGTTAAAGAAAGCAATAACCATTAAAAAAAATCAAGATTTAAAACTTTTGTTTATCAAAAGATGCCGTTAAGAAAATGAATGAGCAAGCCAAATAAGTAAGGAAAATTTGATCTGACAAAGGACTGGTACCCAGGATATGTAAAAAAATTTTTACAACACAGTATTAGAAGACAACCCAATTTTTTTAAATGGACAAGAGATTTGAACAGATTCTTCACAAAAGAACATGGGTGAATGGCCAATAAGCACATGAAAAGTGTTCACTGTCTTTAGTTATCAAGAAAATGCAAATTAATACCATGATGGCATAATTTGCCACACTCACCAAAATGGTTAAACTTTTTAAAACTCACGATACCAAATACCGGTGAGAAGTAGAGTAACTGGAACTCACTGGAACATAGTATTGGGAATGTAAAACGTACTATCAGTTTGGAACAATATGGAACATTTCTTTTTTTTTTTTTAAGATTTTATTTATTTATTTGACAGAGAGAGACAGCGAGAGAGGGAACACAAGCAGGGGGAGTGTGAGAGGGAGAAGCAGGCTTACCGCCGAGCAGGGGCTTTATGCAGGGCTCGATCCCAGGACCCTGGGATCATGACCTGAGCCGGAGGCAGACACTTAACGGCTGAGCCACCCAGCTGCCCCAATATGGAGCAATTCTGATAAAACTAAGCATATACCTATGACCCAACAATTATACTCCTAGTTATTTATTCAAGAGAAATGAAAACAGAGATTTGAAAAAGAATGTTCATAGCAGTCTTCTACATAATAGCCAAAAACTGCTACAGCCCAGGTGTCTACCATTTAAAAAACAGATAAACTGGGGTATATGTCTACAATGGGCTATTACCTGGTAATAAAAATGGACAAACTAGGGATACATACAACAATATGGATGAGTCTCAAAACATTCATTGGTGAGTAAAAGAAGCCAAACATAAAAAGCACATCCTGTTTTACTCCATTTATATGAATTCCAGAACAAACTAATCCACCTTGGGGGAAAAAAATCAGAACAATGGCTCCCCTTGGAGGGTGGGGGTGGGGATGATCTATATCTTGATTGGGGTTTGAATGTCATACAGCAGTGGAGTGGTACAGCAGGGATTTGAACCCAGGTGCCCTGGGCCCAGAGGCCATGGTTTTAACCATCATATTACATTGCTTTGCTGCTGGGATGCTTCAGCCTGGGGTATGGATGTGATGACATGGGAAGAGAAGCCTGTGAAGACAGGAGACTGAGAAGGAGCACCGAGAGGGGTAGGAGGAAGACTAGGAGAGAGGGAGCAGGAAAGCCCGTGAAGGGAGGGTGACAGTGTGGAATACTGCTGAGAGGTCCAGCAAGAGAAAGACAGGGGCGGGCCATTGTCCTTGGCATGTAGGTGTGCACGTGTGACACGGGCCAGAACAGTTTCATTGGACTCGTGGGGGCAGCCACCCGCTGGCAGTGTCCTGAGGAGGTGAGGAAGGGAAGACAATGAATGTGAATAACTTTCCCAAGAAGCTTGGCTGCACAGGGGAAGAGAGAGAGGCAAGACAGTAATTAGAGGGCCAGTTAGAGGGCTGGAATTTCCTTGCAGAAGCTCAATCCTGACCACAGTTGACTCCGTCCAGAGATGCTTGCCCACCCACCAAGGTCGCCACTTGTCCTTCTGTGAGGTGAAGATCTGTTGGCCACAGTAAGCCTCTGACAGCCCCAGGGCTCCATTTGGAACCCTGAGATCAGCTGACCCCACCGTTGCTCACATCCTGTCATCCTTGGCAGGCCTCATCGGGCGTCCACCCTTCTCCACTCAGCCCAGTGTTTCCTCTTCCTGACCACCCGTGCACCGCTCTCTGCCCCCCTCTTTTCGGAAAGCCCTAAGCCACTCTTGGCTCAGATTGTCCTTGCCCCTCTTTGCTTGTCTGAAACCCGGCTCTTCCCTGAGGACGCTCTTCCTTTAATGAGCTGTCAGTCATGGCAGTCGGGTGTTGGGGCTCTCCATTTCCAAGAGTCAGTATGGCTCCACCCAGGTCTCAGTTAGGGATACGTCTAGCAGCAAGTAACACAAAACCCAATTAAAGTAAATTGAACATGGAGGAGTTCTAGAGTAGATCCAGGGCTGGTTGATTCATCAAGAGTTTTCTACCTCTTCACATTTTTACTCTATCCCAAGTGCCATCCATGGTCGCTACCGTTCCAGTCCTCACATGTGGACTTAGCATTGATGAAGAACAGAATCTTTCCCAAGAACCCCCTAAGGTCCTGTTGACCAGGGGAATGGAAATACTGAGACTGGCTAGACCAATAAGATTCATGCCCGGAATGCGTGGGAGGGGAACACCTGTACGAAACCCAGACTTTGCTGGCCAGGGAGAAAGGCTTGGTGCTGCGTGGGCACCATCAAGAGCTTGCCTTGATAGTCTTATAAATTCCTCTACCTTTTTTTTTTAATTTTTAAATTTTTTTATTTTTTTAAAGATTTTATTTATTTATTTGAGAGAGAGAGAGCATGAGCAGGGGGAGGAGCAGAGGGAGAGGGAGAAGCAGACTCCCTGCTGCAGGGAGCCTGATGCAGGGGTCGATCCCGGGACTCCAGAATCATGACCTGAGCCAAAGGCAGATGCCTAACCGACTGAGCCCCCCGGGCGCCCCAATTCCTCTACTTTTTAAGGGCCAGCTATTTCACCTTTCATTGAGAAGATGCATAGCATACTGCTTAAAGGGCAGCAGTGATCACATCAGACTAACTGGGTTGAAATTCCTGCTCTCTCACTGCCATATCTTTGGCTTTGGGCAAGTTACTTAACCTTTCCACATTGCAGTTTCCTCCTTTGTAAAATGAGGGCTATCAGCACTATCCAGTAGAACTTTCTGTGATGATGGTAATGACTCATGTCTGTGCTAATGTAGTAGCCATTAGCCACATGTAGCTACTGAGTGTTTGAAATGTGGCTAGTTATCTGAGGAATTGAATTTTTAAATTAAAATTGAACAGCCACAGGGCGCCTGGGTGGCTCATTCTATTAAGTGTCAGACCCTTGGTTTCAGCTCAGGTTGTGATCTCTGGGTCGTGAGACTGAGCCCTGTGTCAGGCTCCGTGCTCAGGGCAGAGTCTTCTCGAGTTTCTCTCTCCCTCTCCCTCGGCCCCTCCCCCTCCCTGAAATAAATAAATAAATATTTAAAAAAGATTAATCGGCCACATGTGGTTAGTGGTTGTCATCTTGGGCACATAGTTCTATCTCATAGTATTGTTGTCGGATAAAATGCAGTGTTTAGGTTTTCAGGTAGGAATTGAAGTGACACACAAACCCTCACTAAATGTGAACTCTTCCTGTTTCTGCTGTCATCCACTGAGGTCCTGGTCACTTGCCCACACTCCCTGAGGACTTTGGCATTTCATCCACTGTATTCCTGTCCACCCCAGGTCTTTTGCAAACCCAGATGGCTTCACTACCCATGCAGGTGGTCCAGCCAGCACTCTGGCCTCTTGGTTCCTTGGCTCCCCAACTCCAGTGACTCACTGTCATGTTGCCATAGCCCCTCACTCCCAGAGCCACGACCTAAACCACGTCCTCCCAGGAGCAGGACTGAAATCTCATCCCCTTGTCTCCAACTACAACATTCCAGCCCTCCAGCTCTTTTCTCCTTTGCTACTAGGAAGGCTGGTCTTTAAGTCTGTTGAGACTTCCAGTTCCTTGACTCTATTCTTTCCTTACCCACCAGTTCCTCATGTCTTTACTTCTCTTCCCAACCAGCCTTGATTCCACAATGCTTCACTTCTGCTCCTCCACGAAATGGTCTCTTTCTCCATTACCATGAACCTTCAGAACTGTTCTCGACGCTTCAGACTTACACTTTAAATCCATCCTCTACACTGCAGCGAGAATGATCTTTCTGCTAAACCTCATCATGTTACTCACCTGTCTAAATTTTCTAATGCTTCCCGTTGCCAAGTACCACCCACTTCCAGAAGATACCGTACTCCCCCAGTCTCCATACTTTTGCACATGCGAGATCCTCTTCCTGGTTTAACTCTCCTTTTGTTCTTTGCCAGAATAACATCTATTTTTCTTTCAAGATTTAGTTCAGGCATCCCCTCTTCTAGGAAGCCCTTCCTTTTTTTTTTTTTTTAAGATTTTATTTATTTATTTGACAGAGAGACAGCCAGCGAGAGAGGGAACACAAGCAGGGGAGTGGGAGAAGAAGAAGCAGGCTCCCAGCGGAGGAGCCTGATGTGGGGCTCGATCCCAGAACGCCGGGATCACGCCCTGAGCTGAAGGCAGATGCTTAACGACTGCGCCACCCAGGCGCCCCTAGGAAGCCCTTCCTGATCTCCCCCATCTCCTACCTAGTTTAGATGCCTCCTGTGGGCCCACATGGCACTCTGTGATTCAGTGGACTCCCAGCCCTGATTATCACATAATATCACTTTTTGCTAACTAATCTGACTTCCCCTGTCAACTGTAAGAAACTGAGAACAGACACCCAACAAATCTTTGTTAACATATATTCTGGGAGGATTGGTTTTATATGTTTGTTACCAGTTTGATTTTACTTTTTTAAAGATGGGGGGATTTGAACATGTTTATATGCTGAGAGTAAAGAGCTGTAATAATTAGAGAATGAGAGGTTGGAGATTTGGAGGGTCGAGGGGACAATGAATGGAACAGTGCCTGAGGAAGCAGAGGGAGGGGTCCCTCAGATGGAGAAACAGACCTCAGGCCAGGCAGGGACAGAGGGTCTCTTTCCTCTGAGCCTACAGGAAAGGGGCAGGTGCTGATGAATACATGTGCTGGCTGGGAGAAGGAAACTGGGGGAGTTTCCAATTTATGGCCTCCGTTTCATCTAATCTAAGTGTTGAGTTGGTATCAAGATGGATAAAAATTTGGGGGAGAATGGCAGAGGCCTGGGAGACCGAGCTGGCTAGAGGCCTATAGCAGCTTCCCATACTTCTTCTGTGACCTTTCCTTCTATCCCTCAATCCTCCACAAATCCCAGGACACTATCCAGTGCTCCTGAACATGGCACCCACTCATCTTGTCTGTGAAATGTACTGAGCTCCTGCCATCAATCCATAAATAAGTGTAGTCCTTATATGAGAGAGTGATTGTAAAACATTTAGCTTAGCTAAATGGGATGTGGGGCACGATCTCAGGACCCTGAAATCATGACCTGAGCCAAACCAAAAGTCAGACGTTTAACCAACTTAGCTACCCAGGTGCCCCTAAATTTTTTTTAAATTCATATTTTCATATGTTGAATGTCTCTCAAAAATTCATATTCACTCGAGGTTCACTCAGTACATCAGAATGTAACCTTATTTGGGGATAGGGACTTTACAGAGGTAATCAAGTTAAAGTGAGGTCATTAAGGGTGGGCCCGAAGTCAATACAACTGGTGTCCTTATGAAAAGGGGAAATCTGGAGACAGGCTCCCGCATAGTGAGAACACCATGCGAGCCTGAAGACAGCCATCTACAAGGCAAGGAATGATACCTAGAACAGATTTTCCCTCACAGCTCTCTGCAGGGCCCAACCTTGCCAACACCTAGATTCGGGACTTCTCGCCTCCTGAACTGTAAGACAATAAATTTCTGTCATTTAAGCCAACCCAACTTGTGGCGCTTTGTTACGGCAGCCCTAGCCAACTCAAACTCTCTTCCAGCTGATTTTGTGACTCACTGTTGGCTTACAAACTGCCCTTCACAGACTACAGAGTTCTTTTATCCTATGCTTTCTTTCACGTAATCTTTATGACCCTTTGGTGGGATGGCAGGGCCCGGAGGAGGGTGAGGCAAGCAAGGCCCTCACTTGCAGGGTCGTGCAAGGGAAGGTGTCATTACTAAAAGCCTAGCTGACCCTATGATTGCACAACTTGAAGATGAGTGCCTCCTTAAGTTTTGCTAAACTGTTCTCTCCATTTGAGGGGTTGACACACAGCCACAAAGCTCTTACGTGGAACCAGATCCAAGCCAGATTTGCCTCTAAATTCTGGGTCCTAAAAATAATAATAATACATTAATTAATTAATTAATTAATTCTGGGTCCTTAATTAATTAATTCTGGGTTCTTTCCATGACACCGCAGTGTCCCCATTGGTGCAATTAGAGAGGATGGCAATATATATTGTTTTCCAATCAGTCCTTGCTCCTCACCTTTTTACCCTGGAAAAGGAGCCAAAGTTAGAGACTACATGGGGCACCAGGGTGGCTCAGTCGTTAAGCGTCTGCCTTCAGCTAGGGTTGTGATCCTAGGGTCCTCGGATCGAGTCCCGCATTGGGCTCCCTGCTTGGCGGGAAGCCTGCTTCTCCCTCTGCTGCTCCCCCTGCTTGTGTTCCCTCTTTTGCGGTGTCTCTCTCTCTGTCAAACAAATAAATAAAATTTAAAAAAGAAAACAAAAAGAGAGAGAGAGACTACATTCAATCCTCCCCTTCTCTTGCCAAAATTCGGGGGAACTTGGACCTTCTGAGACCCTTATGAATTCAACCACCGTCTGTGGATGTCTGCAGCCAGAGTGGGCACCCGGGAACATGTGTCTTGAGCACCTCTGTGCGTATACTGCAATCCCAGCATTGCTGGTCATACAAACCCACGGACAGATTCCCTACCTGCCATCTCCACCCCTGCTCGACCGCCTCTTCAGTTCACTGCCTTCCAGACACAGTGAACACACAAACACACGTACCTCCGATATCTTGTCTTTGTGGCACATTTATTGCCCCCAAACCGGCGGTCCCCTATGTAGGACGGAAGTCCTGCCTTCCTCACACCTGGCTTATTCTGGCCCATAAAAATAATGCCTAACATTTACTGTGTGCCAGGCATTGTTCTAAGCCTGTACGTATATTATCGTACCTCACTCCCACATCCTTACGAGTTAAGACTATTATTTGCTTAGTTCTTTGCTGCTACCCTCCAATGCCTGGCTGGGGCGCCCATGCACACGTGCGCTCTTGCACACACATGCCCATCCGCATGGGGAGGGCGGGGGAGGAGCTGGGGTCCAGGAACCAGTTCAAGCACCAGGGGGCAGCATAGGCCTAGCTTTGGCCCCTCAGCCCAGCCCTGTTTGGAGAGAGAAGAGGGGAGTAGAAACCTCTTCCCATCTCCCACCACCTCTTAGAGACCACCCTTCTTATACACCTTGTCTCTCAGGTTTGGGGATGTAGAGGCCTCTCCAGGCCCCTTGGCCTCCTTCAGCTCCTCTACCCGCAAAAGCTGCAAAAACCATCCACTAGTTATGACGATGACTCAGAAACTGAGCAAGCCTTGTGTTTGTGAGTTTGTGTCTCATTGTGACTGCTTGTGGCTCTGAGGGCTGCCATGCCTGTGAGCCTGCCTGCACATGTGTAAGCGCCTGTGTTTGTGTGTGTGTGTGTGTGGTCTTATGGCCAGGGAAGTTGTACATGTATGTGTTTGTTTCTGGGTGTGTCTCAGTGTTTACCACAGAAGCAGGAACTTTGCCAAGGCTGCACAGCACATTCCTAGTCAAACTTGTCCCTTGGGAATCTGCAGGCAGCAACTCCAGGTTGTGTTGGCTCCCACAAGTGTCTGAAGAGTAGGAGGAGGGGGCCGAGATCGTTTTCAGTGCAAGAGACTCCTTCTGGAGTCTTCCAGAATTCTCAGCTCTGGGGTCCCCTCCCCCACTCCCTCCCATCAGTGGTCACGCGACCTCTAAGGCGCACCCCGCCAAGAAGGGAGGAGGACCTAGGAGTTCCAGACAGCATCGAGCTCCCTGGCTGCTTTTCAGGGTCCTCCACTGGAGGGAGCGCAGAGCCCAGAGGGATTTTCTTTTCCAGAGGCCCTGGGGTGCCCAGTTCCTCCTGAGCCCAAACCGCGGGCCCCTGCAAAAGTTTGAGTATGGGAGAGGCAGTTTGGAGCCGCAGGTCTCTGCTTGGTATTAGGTGACTTTCTGGAGAAAAGCTGATTGCTTTTGAGAGGACAGAGTTAAGTGGGGATCGGGCTCCCCTCTAGTCTGGCCCCAGGGTCGGGAGCCCCAGTCCTGGCTCCCTCGACCCCATGCTCCCCCACTCGGCACAGGAGGCACACACGCTCACCCCACTTTCTTCCTCTTCCTCCTCCAGCCCACTTTCTCTTCTCTGTGTCGTCAGAGCTCCAGGGAGGGACCTGGTTAGACGGAGAAGCCGGAAACAGCGGGCTGGGGCAGCCAGTGCTTACACTGAGGAGGAAGGACGGGAGAGGTTGTGTGTGTGTGTGTGGTGTGTGTGTGTGTGTGTGTGTTCTTTTTGGTGGTGGTGGTGGAGGGGGGGGGTGCCAGCAGGGCCAGCCCTGAACTCGCTGGACAGAGCTACAGACCCATGGGGCCTGGCAGTGCCCACTGAGAGAGGGAGAAGACAGCAGAGGGGTTGCCAAGGTGAGGGGATGCCTCCGAGAAGGGGGAGGGGGAGCTCTGACTTTGAGTGTGTGTTGGGGGGGTGGATTAGCGGGGGTCCTCTCGGGACCCTCCCCTGGGCGGGGTGTATGGTCGCCGGGAAATTGTTTCAGTTGGTGTTGGGAGCTGGTGGTCCCGGGTTTGGGCAGTTTGGAATTCGCAGAGGAATCTGGTATGGCTAAGGCCCCGCACTCCCACCTCCCCACGTGGGTCACTTTTTCCACACCCCCGCCCCCGCACCTCCAGCGGCAAGTAAAGGCACGGAAAGGAGGGCAAGGAGGTGCCCCTCTGCCCTGGGGGGAGGGGAGGTGGCTGCCCCTCCCTCGAAGGTTGACGCCAGGGGGAGGTGGGTCCTTGACAAGCCCCTACCCTGTCCCCCCATAAAGGTTGTTGTTCAAGGGTGTGGCTGGGGGGTGAGCGAGCCCCAGATGTAGACCTCATGGTGCCCCAGAGAAGGGGGAATTTCCCCCTCAAAAGTGCTCCACGCTTGGCTGCTGTAGACGCCGAGATTTCCCGGTGGCGGCGCAGAGTTAACCCTCCTCGTGCTGAACTGGCTCCACCTCCCCGCCCCCACCGCCACATACACATATTGGGCAACTCAGAGAAGCTCTTTTGACTTTTGATCCTGTGGTCCCGCGGTCAGAGGGTTCGAGAATGGAGGGACAGAGGTGATCGGGTTTAGGCCACGAAGCAGGCTGAGGAGGCCGGTGGACGTCCGGGCCTGCCTTCCCGGTTGGGAAGTGTTGGGGAACGCTGGCCCCGCCCCCTCGCGCCGTGGCTCCTCCCCCCCGCTGGTCTTCTGGGGGGCTTAAAGCTTCGGGTGCTGCAGTCCCGGCAGGCTCAGCTTGGTTGTCGGGTGGCCTCCTGAGCTCTGGGGATGGAGTAGGGGAGGAGGTTTGAAGTTGGGGCCTTGCCGGGAGGCTGGTCACTCAACAAGGGTTTATAGAGGAAGGGGGGTGGCCGCCTTCTGCTTAAGGATTACCTGTCTCCAGTTGGGTAGGGATAGAGGGTCAAAGGTCTGAGCACCATGAGAAACAGGAGAGGAAGAGAGAAGAGAGGAATGGAGTCCTCCCTTGAATTTGAGACACAGACCAATAGGTGCCCCACTCCAGGGTGGTGGTAGAGAAAGGCCTATTGGAAGACCCTGAGCAGGAGGGAGGAGTCTGCCTTTCAGAGAAAACAGCTAGAGGAGATAGAAGCTGCTGGGTGGTGGGGAGCAAGAGGGTTTGGGAGCAAGAGTCTCCAGAGAACGGGCCCCTCTATTCTCTCCCTTTGAGAGTCTTGGGAGAGGGGAGTGGCTAAAAGCCCAACAGGAGGGCTTGGGTTACTGGGCTGGGGGAGACTCAGGGAGTTTCCATCGCCATCCTCTCTCATGTCTAGGAGAGGAGCATTATGGGAAGCGGGGCTGAGAGACCCCGGAGAAAACACTGGTTGACCCTCCCAACCCTGCAGCCCACCCAGAAATGGGGATGCAACCCTCTCCCCTACTTCTTCCATCTCCTCCTTTCCTCTCTCCCTCTTTTCTCCTCTGCCCTTGGCCTCTAGCCCAACCTCTAGCTTCCTCTTTCCAGCTTCTAGGCTCTTCACTCCAGGCTTACTAACCCTACTTTCTCTCCAGTCTCTCCCACCTTCTCCCCAAGTTCTCTCTGCTTTCCCCTTTCCTCTATCTCCACCTCACTTCTTCAACTCTCCTCCCACAGCCCTTCCTCTTAGGATGATGGGATCTGGATGTGGAAGGGGCCCTCACAACACGGTGTTGGTTACCCCCTTGGAATCAAATCCCCAATTTCCAAACTCACTCAGTGTCCTTGGCTAGTTAGACAATCTCCTTTAGACTCAGTTTCTTCAACTATTTTAAAAATCATCGCAAAGCTCTAATGAGATAATGAGCTTCACGTAACACCTCAGACACAGTAGGTGCTCAGTAAATGGAAGCTGTTACCGCTCTCCCATCCTCTTCTTCATCATCCGGCCTGGTAGTTTTCAAATTACCTCATGGAACCCTGAGATTTTGAGGGGTGTCTCTAGTGACACCTTTGGGGTCAGGAGGTAGAGAGAGGGAAGTAGAAGCAGTAGGATTCCAGGCCTACCCCACTTGCTTTCAACAGAGAAACTCCAATTTTATACCTTTCATATAATTGGGATTCCACAGATTAAAAACTAAAATTTGTCTACTACTTTAGAAATTTTTGGAGAGTCCTGCACGTATCCAAGCCTCATATTTTATGAGATGAGCAGATCAAGGCTCACAGTGGGGAGGTTCCTTGCCCACAGAACCAGAGCCAGCTCAGTGCTGCAATCCGAGTCCTCTGCCTTCTCTCAGAGAGCTTTCTGTACTCTGCCCACCTCCCCTGTCTCCCGGCCCTCTGGCTGCAGCTCAGCTCTTCCTACCCCATCACCCCCTTTGTCTACAACTGAAGGGATTACCTTGTCTCAGGCATTGACCAAAGATGTCCCCAGTTTGAGGTGGTCTGGCTGCGAGTGGTGGTGGGGATGGTCTCTGGGATCTGGGGTCTATAGGAGGTGGCTGGCTGCCCCCAGAACATAAGCCAACTTTCTTGGGTGCCTCTCAGAGTGGCCTTGTCCCTTTCCAGAAGGCACCCTCCAAACCCCAGATCATGTCTCTGTGGGGTCTGGTCTCCAAGATGCCTCCGGAAAAACTGCAGCGGCTCTATGTCGACTTTCCCCAACACCTGCGGCATCTCCTGAGTGACTGGCTCGAGAACCAGCCCTGGTGAGTCCTAGCTGCCCCACGCTGGTCTCCTCCAGGTCCTCCCCCACCCACCTGCCCTCTCATTAGATTTTCTCTGTCCTGTTTTGGGACTCGGGCTGCGTTATTCCCTGTGTGGTGGCCTAGTGGGGAGTCTGTGGCACACCAACCAGATTTTGCACGTTGACACATGGAGTCCCCCACCCCCTGAGGAGCCCCAGCCAAAGAGGAAGGAGGTCAGGACTGGGGCAAGGGCACGTCCCATAGCAGCTGGAATATTGAAACAAAGGGCACATGGATGAGGCTGTACAGGGCCTGGATGGAGACTAGGACTGGGAAGGAGCCACTGAGCTGTTTGCTGAGGGGTGGAAGGTCAGTAGAGCTGAAGAAACCCTGACCCGAGGCCACCCCATCCCGATCTTCCCACAGGGAGTTCCTGGTCGGCTCAGACACCTTCTGCTGCAACATGGCTAGTGCCCTCCTTTCCGCCACTGTTCAGCGCCTTCAGGCTTCAGCTGGAAAGCAGGGGGAGGGGAGTGCCATCTTGCAACACATCAGCACCCTGGAGGTAGGGACAAGGCGGGGAACGGACTAGGCTGGAGTGGGGCTGGAGTGGAGCTGGGATGAGCCTTGAACACCAGAAGAAATTGTTTGGATGCTGGAGCGAATTGGTGTTCCTGTAGTTAGCTGTTTGCTAGCATGCAAATTAGGTTTTAAAAGCATGCAAATGCATGAAAACTTCTGGAGTCTACAGTTGTGCTGCCTTTCGGTGTGCTTATGAATAGAGCTGGCTGGCGTGGATTGCAGGGGGAAAACAACATGGGTGAGAGAACAGGCTAACCCAGTCTGCCACTCTTCCATTTCTCTAGAGCATATATCAAAGGGACCCCCTGAAGCTGGTGGCCACTTTTAGACAAATACTTCAAGGGGAGAAAAAAGCTGTTATGGAACAGGTATTGTTAATACCCCACCTCCCACCCCAACTCAACTCCCTGGGACTTTAGCCTGAGCCATGAGAAACTAGAAGGAATTTGAACGTCAGGAGAGGCTCAATGTTTTAGGCCCAGGATGACCAAAGGAGGTTCCTGGGGTCAGAGTGGCCCACAAGCCAAGCTCAGGGAAGCTTCAAAATGAGGGACTGAGCGTAGTGAGGCCTCAGGAGGAGAGAGCAAGGGGTAAGAAGCTGATTTCTGCCAAGAGAGAGGTCTTATCCCTGGGAGATTCCAAAAGGTCAGGAGAACCTTCAAAGCAGAAAGGGAGCCAAACAAGGGAAGTAGTTTGTTTCCTTTTGGCAAAGCACGGCAGCAGGCACCCCTTTAGGGAGTGGAAGCCTGATGTAGAGGCATGGACGGAGTATCTCACCTCTTGGCGTCTGTCCCTCCTGTGCAGTTTCGCCACCTCCCGATGCCCTTCCACTGGAAGCAGGAGGAACTGAAGTTTAACACAGCCCTGCAGAGGCTGCAGCATCGGGTTGGGGAAACTCGCCTTCTCCGAGAGGCCCTGCAGCCGGGAGCTGAGGCTGGCCAAGGTGGGAGTGTGGGTCTGGCACTCTAAGAGGGTTCTGGGGAGTGAGTGGGAGTGATGCCCTCTTGGACCTCACCCTTGACCGAACCTCAAATTTATCTGTACCCCTCATTTCTGCCCTCACGCTCAGTGTCTCTGCACAGCTTGATAGATGCTCCTGCCAATGGAACTGGGCCAAGTGAGGTAAGTGATGGATTGGGAGGTGGAGTTTGACCTCAAAGTACAGTCCTGGAGGGATCGAAACTCTGCGGAGGGACAGAGATTATGCCTCAGAGGGACACACGCTGCAGTGGGGGAGGGGAAGGCCTGAGAGGTGAGAAAGAGAGGCCTGCCCTCAGGTCCTGGGGGAGGAGAGAGGGTGGCCGTATCTCAGACCTCCCCTGCCCGCAGGCCCTGGCCAAGTTGCTGCAGGAGACTGTGGGGGAGCTGGAGGCTGCCCAGGCCCTGGTGCTGAAGAGGATCCAGATTTGGAAACGGCAGCAGCAGCTGGCAGGGAATGGTGCACCCTTTGAGGAGAGCCTGGCACCACTACAGGAGAGGTTGGGGCAAGACTGATGGGCTAGGAGGGCGGGCTGGGGTTGGGTGTCTGCTGTCCCTGCTGGAGGACCCACAGGTGTGAGAGAGAAACCAGGCAAGCAGGCCTTGGCATGGGCCGAGACTCATAGAAGCCGATTCCGGCAGGGCTGTGCACACTGTCGTCAGGTGGCGTCCTGTACAAGTGCGCCCGGCGGAGGGGAGTTCGAGCGGGAGCTCACCTGGGGGCCCATGCTTTTCTCTTCAAGCTCCTTGCCCAGAGGAATGGGAAGCCTTTTCCTATTTGGTCTGTTGGGCGGAGGCACCTTTGAATTTATGCGAAAGTACCCGACGTGCTGCAGCTGACCTGGGTCCCAGAGTCCTGGGGAAGAGGCAGCTGGGTTTCCACAGGGGTCCAGGCACAGAGAAGGAAACTCACACCCAGAGTCGAGGCAGGTCCCACATCCCCATCAGCCCAGGTGCCTTGCAGCCACACCCACTGCGCACCCCACCCCTCCACACACATTATCCTGCATTCTTTCTGGGTTTAGGGGTAGGGCGTTGGGGCAGGAGCAGGCAGCCTGAATTCTGTGTCCACTGACCACTGTCCTGGCCCCAGGTGTGAGAGCCTGGTGGACATTTATTCCCAGCTGCAGCAGGAGGTGGGGGCAGCTGGTGGGGAGCTTGAGCCCAAGGCGAGGGCAGTGCTGATTAGCCGGCTGGATGAAGTCCTGAGAACCCTCGTCACCAGGTATGCCCCCTAAGCCCTCAGCCTGGCCTAGAGCAGACCCCGAGGAAGGAAGAGGGTTAGAGCTGTGGGAAGGGTACCAGGAGGGACCCAGCCATTAACTCCCCTGTGTCTTTGCTCCTCCCAGCTCTTTCCTGGTGGAGAAGCAGCCCCCCCAAGTTCTGAAGACTCAGACCAAGTTCCAGGCTGGGGTTCGATTCTTACTGGGCCTTCGGTTCCTGGGGGCCCCAGCCAAGCCTCCGCTGGTCAGGGCCGACATGGTGACTGAGAAGCAAGCAAGGGAGCTGAGCATGCCCCAGGGGCCTGGGACTGGAGCGTAAGCTGGGGCTGGTAAAGGCCTGTTGGTTTGGTGGAGGCCAGGGGAGGCTGGGTGGCTGGCACCACAAAGAGCAAGGTGATGAGGAGGGAGGGCCGTGGGGTGTGTGGACCCTGAATGGTCACGGCAGAGGAAGGGCAGGGACCCATCAGGGCCGGAATGGGATGGGGAATCATGATTTGGCCAAGATAGGGACCCTCCTTGAGAATCCAAACAGGGAGATGGAGATTTGGGGCTGGTCGTCCATGCCATTCACCCATGGACTCAAGCTCCTCCCCACCCCGGGCCCTGCGGGGATGCATCCACTGTCTCCGACCTCCCCTGGCAGAGAAAGCACTGGGGAAATCATCAACAACACCGTGGCACTGGAGAACAGCATTCCTGCCAACTGCTGCTCTGCCCTGTTCAAGAGCCTGGTGAGGGCTCAGGGGGCCGTGGGGAAGAGTGGGGCAGGGGTCCTCAGACCGAGCGACTGTCTTGGAGAGGGTGTCGGGAAGCCAGGAGAGACCGTCTCTATCCTCACCCCTGCTCTCCCCCCTCTCCCCCCACCCTGCAGCTTCTGAAGAAAATCAAGCGCTGTGAGCGGAAGGGCACCGAGTCTGTCACCGAGGAGAAGTGTGCGGTGCTCTTCTCCACCAGCTTCACGCTCGGCCCCAACAAACTCCCCATCCAGCTCCAGGTGAACTGAGCCCCGGGCTGCCCGCGCTAGGGCCCCGGCTCCCCTCCGCACCACACGCTGGGGCCCTGGGTCCTCACTCCTCGTGTAGCTCCATGCCCGCATGTCTGGGGTTCATGTGCACTGGGGGCAGGGTGAGAGTGGGAAGAGCAAGAGTGCACATGCCCGGGAATCATGCTGTGGTGGCGACTAGCATTTCTTACACATTTCGTGTAGACCAGGGCACTGTTTTAAGTCCACACACACACACACACACACACACACACACACAGAATGTTCACAATAACATTATGAGGTAAGTACCATTATTAGCCCCATTTTACAGATGAGTCCATTGAGACACAGAGACATTGAGGAATTTGCCCAGGTCACACAGCTACAACGTGTTGCAGCTGGTATTTGAAACCCAGAGGTCTGACTCTAAAGCACTGACTCATAACCACTTCTCCACAGTGAGGCCTTAATCGAGCTTCAGAAAGCATTCGATAATACACCGGGGGCTTTTAGCTACGTAGTGTGAATCCAATAGCTTCCCTGCATTCTCAGAGCCAGCCCCCTGAGGAAGCCCCTTGCTCCAGTAAGAAGATCCCCTCTTCTCCCACCCCACCCCCCGCCCCCGCCAGGCCCTGTCTCTGCCGCTGGTGGTCATTGTCCACGGCAACCAGGACAACAATGCCAAAGCCACCATCTTGTGGGATAATGCCTTCTCTGAGATGGTGAGGAATGACCAGGAGTGGCAGTGGAGGGAGGAAGGAGGAACAGGGGCAAGGTGGGCTCTAATGTGGGGGAAAGCCGGGGGCAGACATGTTCAAATGGGAGCGGCCATAACTCCTTCTTTCATTATACTCTCTAACCTTGTGCTTTTATACTTCTGACCTCTTTTCATGCCATTCTTAGCAGCTACCACGTTGTAGCACCCTAAACTATTTTTGGAAAAGCACCATCTTTGTGAGCGAGCTTACGGGAATAATGCCTGGGAAGGGCAGCGCTGGGGAGGTGGGAAGGATGAAGGCCCCTCCTGAGGAAGAATGAGGATGATAGCCTGAAGTGCCCTGTCCTTCCCGCTTCACCCCAGGACCGAGTGCCCTTTGTGGTAGCTGAGCGGGTGCCCTGGGAGAAGATGTGTGAAACTCTCAACCTCAAGTTCATGGCTGAAGTGGGGACCAATCGAGGGTTACTCCCAGAGCACTTCCTCTTCCTAGCCCAGAAGATCTTCAATGACAACAGCCTCAGCATGGAGGCCTTCCAGCACCGTTCTGTGTCCTGGTCACAGTTCAACAAGGTCATTCCCCTGCTTTTCGGGCCTCCCACCCCTTAGGTCTTCATCCTTGAGGCACTCAGGGCCTTCCCAAGCTTTGTCCAGAGACTGACCGCTGGGATCTTCACAATGCCCCATCATGGCGATCAGGGAGGCCTCTGTCACAGCCCAGGCAGGAAAACCCTTCAGAGAGTACATTCTCTGGCATCCCTCAGGTTTTGGACTGGGGGCCCTCTGTCCTCCCTCTTTACCAGTGACTTGCATGACTCATCCAGATTGTGTGTAAACACAGCTCTGATTCAAAATGACTTTGACCCATTGGGAAAATAGTTCCTATTGCAAAAACCAAGATGAAATCCCACAGGGACCCACGCGGTAATACCAGCTACCATTCGCTGACACCTTACCGGGCACTCTGTTTAGCGCTTTGTGTGTTACCTGCTGACCCCTCCCAACATCCCTTTGAGGTAGCTACTATCTTTATCCCCATTTTACTGGTGAGGAACGTGATGCTCAGAGGGGTTAAGTAGTTTGCCCAACGCCTCACAGCAGGTGAGGCTGGGATAGAACCCCATATTTCTTGCTCTTAGCTACCATACTTCACAGCCCCCAAAACGAGGTGGCCCAGAGCTGGATCTGTTACAATAACGGGGGAAAAGATCTGGGTGTCTTGGTTGATGACCAGCTGGGTAAACGCAGTCATGTACTGCTCTCCTAGCAAAAGAGGAAGAAAAGTCTACGTGACCAAAGGATGTGTTAGCAAAGGGAGCAGGACACCCACATCTGGCAAGCTACCTTCTCTGCACTCCACTTCCACCAGGCCTAATGAAGGATGGGTGGAGCACAGTTGGTATGAGGGACCCTGGCCTGGACTTCCTGGGCTATATCCCAGCTCTGCCTCTCACCAGCTGTGTAGACCTGGGCAAGTTACTTGACCTTTCTGGGCTTTCATTTCTTCATCTGTAAGATGGGATAATTTTAGGACCTACTTCCATCAACTTGCAAAGATCAGATAAGTTCATTTATGGAAAGGGCTTGGAATACTGCCTGGCACGTGGTAAATGTGAGGATTGGCCATTGTCATTGATGAGATCTCAGATCCAGTTTGGTCCTTCAGCCCTGTGACTCTGTTGTGTGGTGCCTGTCCTAACTAGGCCCTAGCTCTGGCCCTCCTGTGTTCACACTAGCTCTCCCTTACTCCCCAGGAGATCCTGCTGGGTCGTGGCTTCACCTTTTGGCAGTGGTTTGATGGTGTCCTGGACCTCACCAAGCGCTGTCTCCGGAGCTACTGGTCAGATCGGTGAGTCCCTGCCCCGGTGGCCTGAGCAGTTGTACCCCTAGCTCCTTCTCCACAGCCAGTGCCCCTACCCCCATCCTCTCCTTCATCCTGGCCAGGCTGATCATTGGCTTCATCAGCAAACAGTACGTCACTAGCCTTCTTCTCAACGAGCCTGATGGAACATTCCTCCTTCGCTTCAGCGACTCAGAGATTGGGGGCATCACCATTGCCCATGTCATCCGGGGCCAGGATGGTGAGGTCACCCCAGCCAGTCCTCTGTTTCTGTGCCTGTGCCCTCTGGGGTTTCTTCAGGGAAGGAAATGTCTTGGCCTTCCTCCTGCCAAGCCCGATCTTCAGGAAGTTCTTCCTTAGGTCCAACTTCTCTCCTCCCTTCTGCAATCTATCTTCTCATTGTGAGCTCTGTGGGAATGGAGACTGGTGGGTCTCCCTCGCCCAAGACTCCCACCCTCACTCCTCTCCCCTTCACCTTGGTAGATTGAGAGCGGGTCCTGTGGTGGGGCTGGATGGGGGGAAGAATGTCTGGACAGAGGGGACTCAGGGTCTCATTCCTCCTGTAGGCTCTCCACAGATAGAGAACATCCAGCCATTCTCTGCCAAAGACCTATCCATTCGTTCACTGGGAGACCGAATCCGGGACCTTGCTCAGCTCAAAAACCTCTACCCCAAGAAACCCAAGGATGAAGCTTTCCGGAGCCACTACAAGCGTGAGCTGGAGCTCGCAGTTTTGAACCCTTCCTTTGCCCATCTCTTCCATACTCCCAGTTGCCCCTCTCCCCACACACTGTATGTCATCCCTGACTTATCTCTCCATTTTCGAAGCCCCATTTCTCCTATTTGCCCATCAGAGATGCCCACCTTTTGCACATCCCTTCCTCCCCAATCCTGGGGCACTTCATGGCTCTCCTTTCCTCCCCCACAACAGCTGAACAGATGGGTAAGGACGGCAGGGGTTACGTCCCAGCTACCATTAAGATGACTGTGGAAAGGTGGGTGTGGTGCTGTGGACAGTGGGCGGGCCTGGTACTACCTGCTGGAAGAAGTGGTGGCATCAGCCCTTGGTCAGCCACGCAGACCTCCTTCCCTCCTCCAGGGACCAGCCACTTCCTACCCTGGAGCCCCAAATGCCTACCATGGTGCCCGCTTACGATCTTGGAATGGCCGCTGATTCCTCCATGAACATGCAGCTCAGCCCAGATATGGTGTAAGAAGCTTGAGAGACAGGAATGGGAGTGGTCTGTGCAGACAGGTGTTTAGCATGGGCAGCTGGGGCTGAAGTAGGGAATTCCCCTTTCCATGAGAGGGATTCCCCATCTTGAGGCAGAAGGTGGGGGTGTCCAGGAGAAGGGCTGGCCTCAGGGGGGTCTGCTTTCTTTCTCCAGGTCCCAGGTGTACCCACCGCACTCTCACTCCATCCCCTCGTATCAAGCCCTCTCCCGGGAAGACACATTGACAGCCTTCCCAGAGTAAGTGGAAGGGACAAGGATACCCACCTGCAAGGGGGATGGGCATTTGCATTTGTTAGGAGAGGCTCCACTGTGAGAAAGGGGCAGCAAAAGGTTAGTGCTCTTTGTCTCTTCTGTCCACTCCATTGAGAGGTTAGTGCTTAAGATCCTGACTTAGCCATGTTCAAATGCCAGCTCCACCACTCACTGACTTCGGGCAAGTTGCTTCATTCGGGTGCCTCATCTGTAAAATGGGGAATATTGATAATAATACTAATAATACCTTCCTCAGGGCATTATTGTGAAGGTTAATTGAGTTAGTAATACCTGTAAAGCTCATAGCAAGAGCTATGTTAAGAATTAATATTACCTCTCCTGCCCTTGAAATCCACTGTCATTTATCTGCTGCCTGGATTTTTATTTATTCATCTGTTTTGGCCTTGAAGTGGCCTAGACATTTTTCTTCCCCAAGTAACACTCTTATTATAATAACTGCAGGTGCTTATTAACTCTTAGACAAGGCATGACATCTCCCCTCCCAGGAGGTGAGGTAGGGTGGGAACTGGGGGCTTAGAACCACCACAGTCCAGAGTAACATTAGAAATTAGCTAATTCAGGGGTGCCTGGGTGGCTCAGTCGGTTAAGCATCCGCCTCTTGGTTTCAGCTCAGGTCATGATCTCAGGGTCATGATCTCAGGGGTCCTGGGATCAAGCCTCCCCCCACCCCACCCCCGCCATTGTATTGTCATCCTCTGCACTTAGCGGGGAGTCTGCTTCTCTCCTCCCCTCTCTCTGCTCCTCCCCCTCCCAAATAAATAAAGAGATTAGCTAATTCAGCCCTTCTCTCCTCCCCCAGCCCAATCCCCAACACGTACACATTTTACGGATGAGAAGACTGAACCCACAGCTTACCCGAGACTATGCAGTCAGGAAAGGAGCTGGAAATTGCTTCCTCACTCAGTGACCCTGACTTTGCAACACTGGGCCCTTGTCTGGCCTTCCTTTCTCTGACTGTGCCCTTCTTCCTGTTTCCAGATCTCACCTGCAGATGCCCCCCAACCTGAACCAGATCAACCTGCCCTTTGACCAACCTCACCCTCAGTGAGTGACAGCAGCCCTCCTCCCCATGCTCCCCATTCATTCCCAGCCTTATCCCACCCCCGTCTTACTAACTTTTCTGGTCTTGGCAGGGGCCTGCTCCCATGCCCATCTCAGGAGCATGCCGTGTCCACTCCTGAGCCCCTGCTCTGCTCAGATGTGACCATGGCAGAAGACAGCTGCATGAACCAGTCGGTGGGAGGGTTCCCTCAGGGCACCTGGTGAGTGGCAGCCTGGGGGTGTTGGCTGGGTGGGGGCTGGAGGAGTGGGTGCCGTACCTATCCTACTGCTTCTCCCCTTCCTCCTTGCAGGGTCGGTGAAGACATGTTCCCACCCTTGCTGCCTCCTACTGAACAGGACCTCACCAAGCTTCTCCTGGAGGGGCAAGGGGAATCAGGGGGAGGGTCCTTGGGCACCCAGCCCCTCTTGCAGCCCTCCCACTATGGGCAGTCTGGGATCTCAATGTCCCACCTGGACCTAAGGGCCAACCCTAGTTGGTGATCCCAGCTGGAAGGCGAGCCCAGAAAGACCACTCTTCTACCCCCACGGACCTGCTCTGGACACCTGCCCATCTGCTGCCTAGCAGCAGATGGGGAGAGTGTCCTCCTATCCCCACCTACTCCCTGGTCAGGAGGGAAAGACTGCCAGGAAAATGCACAGTGGGTGGAGCCTATCCACTCCTCTCCTCCTACCACACACCCCTGTCCTCCCCCTTCCAATGCTGGAAGGGAAATTCAGGCTCCAAAGTGAGACACGCCCCAACACGCCTGCACACGCAGCGCGCGCGCGCACACACACAGAGCTCTCCCTAGAAGATGGGGCTGAGTAGGAAGGGGGCTGGGCAAGAGCACAGGTTAGGGCACGGAGGACTTCTCTGCCCACCTTGAGCCAGAGCCCAGGACACACATGCAGAAACACGCAGACACATGCACACACTTGTACGAGAGGTTGGGGACTGAGGGTTGGGCTTGGGTTCCAGCCCTGGGGGGCATGGAGCAGCAGTTCAGGAGAGCCTGCGTGGGAGGAGGGGGGCGAATCTGTACACTTGGGTGACTGATGTGGGATATGCCCAGATTAAAAAACAAATTTCAAACAGCCCCAAATTCCTGTCAGTCGGATGGAGGCTCTTGGTTACGTGTAGGAGATTGTGCGAAGTACAAGGGCTGCATTTCACGTACAGCTGTGTGAAAGCGTGCATACCTGAGATGTGCGAATATACAGATGTCACACACGTCAGCTGTTATGGCCACAAAAAACCATGTATCTGCTTGATCTTGCCTGTGCGACTACACAAGTTTGGAAGTGTGAAACACTGCACGAAAGACACCAGCGAATATGCTAGCTTCTCTGATGCATGCTAACCCAAATGTACTCAGCTTTAGTATGACCGTAGCCCCAGTGGGTCTGTGTGGCTGTGACATCTGTACGTGGCTCTAGCTTTGGTGGCTCAACCCCGCCAATTCTGCCCAGAGGCCAGGGGGGTGAGTCTGGGACCCAGGCCCAGGTGTGCGGTCCTCTGAGTGAATTAGGGGGCCCTACCTGCTGCTGCTTTTCTCTTTCCCCATCCACTGCCAGCTTCCCTCCACTCCCCCAACCCCATGCCCATGCCACCTTTTCTCCCTCTTGGGGGTCATCGATCCTAAGCCATAAAATAAATTTTATTCCAAAATAACAAAATAAATAATCTACTGTACACGATCTGAAAAGAAAGACGCTCTAACTGCTCAGACAGGTGCTGCGGCCCAGCCCCCAGCTGAGGGAGGCCCGGAGTCCAACCCAGGCCTCCTGAGGGGGCCAGTCGAGGGAACCCCACATTCACCCTCCCCCCCACCCCCAGAAAGGGCAGGAGGGAAAAGTTGCTGAGGACTTGGGGGAAGATGGGGATAGGTGGGCAAACTGCAGCACTTGTTAAATTAAAGAAACAAACTAGAAGCACAAAAATGGGGGAACAGAGGGCAGGAGCAGGTCCAGTGTTCCCAGGCCCCCAGTTCTGGGGGGAAACATCGCCAGTTTTAGCTGTTGGACCTTACCAGGGAAGTCCCCTTTTCCCCCATGTCCAAACTGAATCCAACTGCTCATACCACTGGTTCAAGCTACAGAGAATGGGAGTGTGTTGTGTAAGGGACGGGAGAACCCCAAATACCCTGGAGACAGAGTCCTCGCCCCCTTGCTCTAGGCAAGGGCGAAGGGGCACCACGCACCCTCCTTGTGTCCTCTTGCCAGGCCCCTGCTCGTTATTGCTTGAAGCCCCATAGTTCTATGCCCATGGAGCAGGTGGGGAGGCAGGAGAAGGGCAGCGGAAGGATCCAGGGTTGTGACTAGATGCCAGGGATGGAGAATGTCGGAGTCTGTGTGAGCCAGAAGTCCGAGTCCTGGGTCCGAGGACACCAGCGCAGCCCTCACTGCCGGCTGGCCTCGGCCTCTACTTTGACGCTGCTCCTGCGACCTTCCACCAGAGCGGGATGGGGTCCCGGGGCAGGGCATCGGTCCAGCAGCCCTTCCTCGAACTCTGTGGGGAGAAGGGGTAGGTTAGGAGGCCACGGGGTGGACAATGCAGGGAGGCGGCTGGACAGGAGGCAGGAGTAGAGAGGAGACTGCAAAGATGAGCTGGGTTTGAATTACTGCCTCCTGCCCACTGCACCTTTATAGGTGTGTGGGGGGGTTCCATACCCAAGTATGTGCGCCCCCCTCCCATTTCTGCCTGTGTGTAGCGCTCTCTATGTGTCTCTCTCCTTCTCTGTCTCTCCCGCCTCCGTTCTGCTGGAATTTCTGGTTCTGTCAGGAGCTGTGGGGGTGGCTTGGCTCTGACCTCTCCCCCTCCCCCCCTTCCCAGGCTCTGCCGCCCCCACTCATCCCTGGCCCCCNNCCAGGCCCCACCTACCCTACCCTGCCCCTCCAGTTTCTTAGAAGCCAAATCAGGGGGAATACAGGAAGCCAGCCTCCCAGCTCCTCCCCCAAGAAGAGCCCCCCTTCCAGTCCCCACCCCCACTTCCCACCCACGCACAGTTTAAAAATACCAAGCCAGGGTTGGTGGCTTTGTCTGCTGCATCACTCAGCCCAGCCGCTCTGGCCCCCTGGCGGACTACTCCCTTCCCCCAACCACACACAAAGCATCCCCCTTTGGGCTCCTCTACTCCCAAGCTAGGCAACCCCACCCTAACTTCTAGCCTACTCTACCCTTCTGCCTTGGTCGCAGCTCTGTCTCTGCTTCCCTTCTTGGTGGCCCTCCTTCCTGTTCCCCTAGTCTCCCACTCTCTGTCCCCTTGTTCACCCCAGCGCCCCCTTCACACATCTCCCTTAGGATCAGACCCTCCCCAGTGGGAACAGCGCTGCAGGAACTTCCTTTCCGCAACCCAAGGCCTGGATGGCGGAGCCCCAGCATCCTACTGCCTGCCAGCTCTGGTGACTACATCCCTCTTCCTCCCAGCTGGCCCCAGGACACCAGGATTGCTGGGTGGGGCCTGGGTGGTAGGGGTGCTTGGGGACAGCACTACTGCTGCCTCACCTGCGAGAGGCGGCTTCGCAGGCACACAGGGGCTGAGGCGGCCCACGCGGTCGTGGGAGACGAGGCGGGNAGCCCCTCATCCATCAGTGTCTGCTGCAGGATGTGGCGGCTCCACAGCCCGTGGGCTGGCAATGCCAGAGGCAGGTCAGCAGGGGGCGGCGTCAGCCTTGGGCATGACCCCACAGCTGTGGGCATGGGCACGGATCAGGTAAGGGACTACAGTCAACGGAACCCCCGCCCTCAACCGCAAAGCAGACCCATAGGCCCAGGCCCCTTTGCCCCCATCCAGCCAGGCCTCCCAACCCTGTTCCAGGCAGTTGCCTCCTGGCTCCTTCCTCCCACCGACTCCACCCCCACAGTGAGAAGAAAAGTATTTTGATGCACACTCACCCTGCAAATGTCCATCAAGGCTCTCCCCAGACAGGCTGGCGCTGTCTTCCTCCAGGCTGGGGCGGTATGGGGGTGCATAGGACTCAGGGCCTGGGGGAGGCTGCTGGAGTTCAGAATGACTTTGCTCTCCAACCTGTGGATGCCCCAAATGGGGAAATGAGGACCTAGCAAGGGAGGGGATCAAGGGGGGGCTGCACGAACCCCCTGCATCCGCCCTGGAAGCCTACCTCCTGTTTTAACTTCTTCAGTGGAGGCCCTCCCAGTTCTTCGGGGTGAAGCCTGCGAAGACGAGAGGAATAAGGAAGGTGAAGCTGGGGAGGGACGCACGCCGGGCAGAACACACGTTCTGGGGAGGAGCATGCGTTATTTCAAGACCAGAACAAAGCTGGCTGAGCAGGAGTCTTTAGCTCTGGTGCTGCTGCTGCTGTGGATGAGCAGACGGAACCTGAGACGGCTAGGAGGAGGGACCGGACCCAGACCAGTGGGCTTGGCGAAGAGCAGCATATGCACGTGGGGAGGAAGCAGGCCTAGATGCACCTGAACGGGAGAGTAGGCCGTGACCCGGCTCCTTGGCGGGATTCTAATCTCGGAAGGACCTGGAGAAAGGAGTCTCACCTGGAGCCCTTCAAGGATGACAGGTAGGTGCTCTCTCGGGCCACCTGGCGTGACAAGGAGAAGAGCTCCACCCTCCGCAGTAAGAGCGTGTTGTCCCTCATGCAGAATTGGGCAGCAGCTTCATTGATGGTCAGCTGTGGACAGGGCCGCCCGAGTGGTCAGAATCCTAAGTCCCCACTGCCTTGCCCAGACCTCCTCACACCCTTTGCCATCAGACAAATGAAGCCCGTCCACTAGGTGCTTGCTTAGGATTTGACACTATGCAGCCTGCTGAAGCCGGAAGACAGAGGTCAGCACCCACGGCTTCCTAGGAATGCCTGGAGCCCCCCGCCACCTGAGTGGTCCTGAGCGGCACGGAGCGGGACCCTGGGCTCTGGCCTGCACCTCTGCTTCCCCCTCAGTGGAGGAGGGAAGCACTGTAGTGGCTGGGCTTGGGCTGCGTAGGGGTGACAGGGGAGTGGGGTCCTGGTCAAGGGGCAATGAAACAGATCTGGGGGGCATGAAGATTCTCCAAAGTGAGTTGAAACCTGGGAGCCGAGTGCGATACTCGTAGAATGGGGTCCTCACCTCATGCAGGCTGAGCTGCTTGCCCTCCCGCCGCTTGGAGTCAAAGCGGCCGTAGATGATGCTGTATTTGCGGATCTCTTCCTCCTTCTGGCTGTCGTTATCGTCCATCTCAAAGATGTGCCCTACACTCCGCGCCAACTTCTTGTTCAGCTTCAGCAGGGAGGTCACCTCCCCAGCGTCCCCCCTCGGGAAGCTCCGGAAGATCCTTTCCACACTCTCCACCACCATGCGTACCATCTCTGGTTCCAGTCGATCTGGACCACCCCCAGCCCCAGCGGCTGCCAGCCCCCCAGCCCCGGTCCCCTCAGGGACTCCTCCCCCTGCAGGTGGGGAGAAGGGGGGTGAGCCTGCCTCCTCTTCTCCTCCCGCCCCAACGTCGGACTCTGGAGTGCTCCGTCCTGGCCAGATCCGGGGGTCTCCTGCCCCAGGTCCCCCAGGCAGTGGTGACAGCTTCTCTCCAAGTTCAAGGGGGCTCTTGGGGCTAAAACTGCGGGCACTGCCTGCCTTTTCCCCTGGGCTGCTGTGCCCATTGCTCATGCTTCCTTTCCGGGTGCCGGCAGTCTCGGAGATCTTGAAAAGTGGAATACTGGAGACGGGCACGGCAGGCACCGGCTGACTGAAGAGCCCTGGATTGGTGGCCCATTCTCTCAGTGCCTTCTGCAGGCGTCGGACATGGAGGGGCTTGGTGGCCATGCCCACGAGTGCCATGATCTCCAGGAACTCCTCCTCACCAGCCTCACACAATTGCTGCACGTCGTCCCCTCCCTGCTGGATGAAGGTCTCATAGTAGGAGAGGAGATTGGCACGCTGCAGGACCCGGTATAGCTGCAGCTCCCCCAGTGTCCGAGGCAGTGCCATGGCTCGGGCACCGGGCCTGGAAAGGAGGAGTGCGGTGGAGAGAAAGGGAGGCAGTCAGTACGGGTCCCCCTGCTGGGTACCAACCCACACTCGCAATTGTCCTCTTTCCTGCCTGCTTCTCTTCCCCTCCTCTGAACATGCTCTCTGCCCAATACCCAAGCCTGAGCACAGACTATGAGAACGAGGCATTACCCGGAGGCATAAACACACCAGTGCCATCCCAGACCGGCCACAAGTACCAAAAGGCAGCCTAGTCTCTGCTGAAGTCAAAGGCTCTTCACCACCATTCTCAGCTTCTACTTTTCTGGCCTGGGGCAAGGAGACCTTAAGCATAGAGGCCAGCCAGCACACCCCTGGGATGGCTAGGCCTCCTTCTCCCCCAGAACAGTCTTCACCCTCCGCCCTAAACACCTGGCAGTCTCAGCATTACTCAAGGTGACTTTCTACACTGAGGAACATGTAGGACCCCCTGTCATCCCCACAGTGGAAGCCCGGGACTAGTTTCATTCCCTGGTGGCGTCCTACCCAGGTAGCTGCAAGGGAGGGGTGTGGCCCTTTCCCAATCAGCAAGCCAGGTGGACCCCTGCTCTGCTCAGCTCCCCTTGGCTGTTCCTGAGGACCTCTCCTCTCCTCCCGACAGCCCAGTGCCCCTTAGTTGGCCCCTCTCCCAGCAGTGACCTTCCCCACCTGCTGGGTAGGTAGGCAGGCGATCCCTTCAACTCAGGCACAAGGAAGGAGGAGTGCCTCAATTGTTCTGCTCTGGGGCCTGTTCCGCCCCCACACACTCCTACAGTGGCAGCGTCAGTGGGCGAAAACCGCCTGGGGGCTCCCACCTACCTCCTCTCCCTCATTTACCACCCACACCTCCAAGTGGAGCGCAGGAGCGGCTCAGGGCCTCTTGAGGGAGGGGCTGCACACCGAAACTCCCCTCCGCGTGCCGTAAATAAAGCTACAGAAAAAAGAAGGGACGCCTAAGGCATGCCCTGCTTCTCCACAGCCCTGCTGATGCTCTCCCTTGGCTCCGAGGCGCCGGCTTCTCCCGGTCCCTGGGGCTCGCGTACTCCGTACCAACGGAAGACTGAACCAGCACAGCAGCCCTCCCCCAGCCCTGTTACCAGCCAGAGCTCCAGGGCTTCCCCTGGCGTTTGGGGCCCCCACATTCTTTGCAGGGGGTTCACATGCCAGATCACGCCGGCGGAGTAAACGGGAGATGGAGAATTAGGTACTACTCTTTCATATCCAGCTTCATCCGCTCCCTACCTGCTCCCAGGGCCCCCTAATTCGAAGACGCACCCCCTTTCCAATCAGTCTCCACCCCCCACCCCCGTCCCGCTTCCCCTCGTTCTCTCCTCGACCTCCGCCCTCCGGACCCCTTTCCTGAGTCCAGCTCCACCCATCTCCACTCCCCGCCGCTTCCCTCTGCCCACTAACTTGGGTCTGGGCTGCGGGGTCCGGCGGGCGCAGTCCCCTCCGCCCGGCGGCTGCTCGGCTGTGGGGGAGGGCGCTCTGTGCATGGACGGCCGGAGGCCACAGGGGCTGCCCCTCTCGGTGCCCAGCGCTCGGCGCCTGGCGCGCGCTGCCGTGTCCGCCGCTGTCCGGGCTCCGTCCCTCCCTCCACGTCTCCTCTCTTCGAGCCTCCGCGCCTCTGTCTGTGCCTCTGCCCCCCCCTCCCCGGCTGCGCTTGCCGCCTCTCCGCGCCGCCGCCCCCGCAGGACGCACGGGGAGCGAGGCCCGGCGCTGCGCTGGCTGCCGGGCGGGCGGAGGGCGTGGGCAGCGCCGGGGGCGGGGGCCGGGGGCGGGGGGCGGGCGCCCGGGCCTCCGGGCCGGCGGTGGAGGCGCCGCGGCGGAGCGTCGGAGAGAGGCGGAGACTGGGGGGAGGGGGCGTGGAGCGGGAGGCGGGGGCGGGGACTCGGAGCTGCGGCGCAGAGCGAGGGACTGAGGTGACCGAGGCCGGGCTGCGGAGGGCGGGCTTGGGGACCCGGCGGGCGGGGCGAGGTCGCTCCGTGCCGCCCACGCCGGATGCACAGCCGGCCCTCTCCGCGCCCACGTACCCACGTGAGCGCCCAGCCGGCGACATTCCTACTCCCCCCCCCCCACCCGCTCCTACCCCTCCGAGCGGAGAGCGGAGTTTCACAACCACGCACGGGTACACAAAAACACAGAAAAGCGCACGGACGTGCACACGCGCCTCAAGAACTACGCGGACGCCCGCTGCCCACTCTCCGGCCTCGCGGTGCTGTACGTGTGACTGCTAGGAAAGAGCCGGAAAAGTTGCCGGAGGCTCGGGGTGCGTGGCTCCTCTCGGGCGTGCATCCGACTCCCCTTGAGTGTGCGCTTAGGGCAGGTCTGTGAGCCTGTGAGCGTGGGGCTCTGCAGGAATTCCTTCGATATCCCAGTGCTCTTTGCCTGCTGCAAAAGGAGTCATTTGAAGGGCCCTTCGCGGAAACCCAGGCCTCCATCCCTGCCTCGAGTCCTTGTCGAAGTTTGGGGTACAGGAATGGGCGGGTTATGCTAGAAGCTACGCGTCGATCAGTCGCGTCGGGTTGTCAGAGCATTGGTCAGACAAGGATGGGAGGGGTACTCCTTCCTCTACTCGTCGCACCCTGTTTGCTAAGGATGGGGACCTGCTCCTGGGGAATTCTGTGGTAAAGCTGGGATAGGGAGGACATCCCTTCTGCGGACGTTTTTAGGGGACTGCGCTCGAGAGAATTTAATGGAAGATGGGCGGGAGGCCTGAGCGTCCGACGTGGCTCCCTGCGGAGGAGTTGGAGGGAGGAGCTCCTTCAAGGAGCCGGGCCCCCCACCGCAACCGCCCCCCCCCCCGTTTGTTTCTCCTAGCCCCATCTGGTTCCCATTACACTCCCGCCCACGGCTGGGAGGTCGGGGTGGGGGCGGGGGTGGGGGGCCGGCAGGGGCTCTGAGGGCCCGGTCCTGCGGCTCCAGGCCCCAACAAAATGAAGGCGGGGTGGAGGGGGAACCGAGCCGACCGGGCGGGGGTCAGGTTCTCCCTAGTCCGAAACCTCAGCCCCGCCCCGCCATTCCGCACTTCTGAGTGGCTCGGGGCCTGGCAGGGCGTGGGCGGCGTGGGCCGGGGCTGGTTCTACATTCCGGCTCAGCAAGGGGACCTTTCCGTCTCCAGTGGGGGCAGGAGAGGGGGAGTGGATCCCTGGATGGGATTTCGGTACCTAAGATTCTCTTCTTCAGCCCCAAACGCAGTGAGGGGGTAATAGGAAAGAGCAGAATCCCCCCGCCCTCCAATCCCCCAGTCCTGCAACTGGAGGGCGCGGCTAGACGGGCTTCCTCCGGGAACTCTCTCCCCGACCCTCTCCGAAGTGTGTGGGCACCCCCTCCCCCACTCTCCTCTGGTTATTTTGGAGCCTGGGCTGCCAGCCGCTGGCCCCGGGTTTCCACGTGCCTCCTCCCTCCCCCTGCCCACGCGCCCCGTGACGCACATCCTCCGCCCACGCAGCCTCTGTTCCAGGCGCCCCCCTCCCTCCCACCCGCGCCCCTTTGGGGCGGCGCTGAGCCCCCGGGTCCGGAGGGAAACGCAGGCCCGGGAAAGAGGGCGGAGTAAGGAGTGAAACCAGCGAGGGGTAACCAACTGGGCGCTGGGGTCCCAGCCCGGGAAAGGGGACGAGGGAGGAGCCGATTCTGGGTCCTCCGGTCTTTGGTTCTCGGGCGGGTATTCGGCCAGAGAAGGAGGAAGGGAGACCCAGTCCCAAGGCCTGGGCCTGCCAAGTCCCCTAGGGGAGTCAGTAGGGGTCTCCTTGGGTGCGAACCTGTGTGGGAGAGTGACAGTCCCGAGGGTTTGTATCTTTGTTTTTCAGGGTTGTCGTGAGGTTCAAATGAGAGGATGTATAGGAAAACTCTGAAAAGTGCCAAGCAAATTTAAGACGTGATTGCTAGTTTGTGCCTCTGTATCCTGAGATAATGTATTTTTATGTTTCTTTACATCGACTTGTGTATCTGTGTCTCTGTCTCTCTCTAGGTTTGTATGTGAGCCCCTATGTGTGGATTTAAAAATATATACATTTAAAAAATCATTGACTTGTGCAGCCCCGCAAGAGGCCCAGAGCGCCCCCGCAGCCGGAGCTGCTGAGATGTCTGTTCTTGCTTCCCTCCCACTCCTACCACCCCCAACTCCCCTCCTACTCCCTTCCGTTGAGAACTAGGAATTTCCAGCCTTTTGCGATTGGAGAGACACAGAGACAAAGAGACGGAGACTATGAGAAGCTATAGAAAAACAAAGATAAAAGGGGGGGTGTGATAAAAAAAGGTGTTGCACAAATACAAAAATTTCATTTCTTCCCTTTTTCTCTGTGAGCCCCACTCTCCCCAGTGTGGATCAGGACTACTTCCCTACCTGACTCACCTGCTGCTTCCTCCTCCCCCATCTGAGTGTTCTCAGAGTTACCCATAGCACACAGCAAGGGATCCCGTTTAATCAAGGATTAATTTATTGTCTACCCCAGTCTCTTCCAGGAAGGGAAACAGTAGCCCCAGTCCCAATTTTCCAAGAACAGGNNNAAAGAGTGTGAAGAAGTGGGTGGAAGAGGAGTGAGGAAATTGCTAACCAGAAGGATTGTCATTCCTGGGCACGTGTAGATTTTCATGTAGCAGATTTCGCTGCTCACGTTCCCCTCCCCTACGTTTTTACCAGGCCAAATCCAGTTCACTGAGCAAGGTCTGGCTCAAGTGTCACCTTCCTGCACCCCCTCTAGGCAGAATTAATTCCTTCCATCCCTCAGAGGCCTCATGGCTCTTTGTATGCCTTTCAATTATAGTTGTTTGTCTCTCCCTCAGCTCAGGACTTCTCCAGGGTAGGTCTGCTATCTGGTGGGCCCTCTGAAATGAACGCATTGATGATGCTATTTCCTGGTCTGTACCATCTTGAAAAGGGTGATTGACACATTTTGCTCCAAAAGGGGTCAAACCTGGGCAAAATTGTTAGATGGAGAGGTCTCCGTTCTTAGAGTTTCCAGTGAGTCTCACAAGTGTGGCTCCTCGGTCTTTGAAAATGTCCACCGTTGTGGGGCACGTGGCTGGCTCAGTCAGTAGAGCATGTGACTCTTGACCTTGGGGTGGTGAGCTCCAGCACCACGTTGGTTGGTCGTAGAGTTTATGCAAATAAAAAAATAAAACATCCAGTGTTCTGGTAAATTGATTCATACCCCGATGGGAAAGATAGAAGACTGAAATCCTTGCTGGTAACAGAAAAATATGAATATAAAATAATGATCCTCATTTTTTTCTCTTTGTGACATGCTGCAGTGTGGTCTAAGGAGCGTTGTCCTTCAGTTTAGTCATTTTACAAGAGGTGCTTCACCCTGCGTAGACAAATAATCCTAACCTCTGCCTTTAAGGAAGTAGGGAGATAGTGCAACAATAGGGGCACAAAATGATGACAGAAGTATCGGGGACAAGTGATGTCTTCTGCCTGGGGTTGTAGGAAACTTGTTTAGACAGGCATCCAAAGGACTCAATAATGTAGCCTAGGATATTAATGTATGGATAGATTTTCAGGAGAAAGGGACAGTCAAGTTAGAGCAGAATGTAAACTTACATGGAGATATGAAACATAATATGTTTCAGAAACTAGAAATTAGGGGCGCCTGGGTGGCACAGTGGTTAAGCGTCTGCCTTCGGCTCAGGGCGTGATCCCCGCGTTATGTGTGGGCGTTATGGGATCGAGCCCCACATCAGGCTCCTCCACTGGGAGCCTGCTTCTTCCTCTCCCACTCCCCCTGCTTGTGTTCCTTCTCTCGCTGGCTGTCTCTATCTCTGTCGAATAAATAAATAAAATCTTAAAAAAAAAAAAGAAACTAGAAATTATTCATTATTGCTGGATAGGCTGCCCAGGGAGGGGCACCTGGCTGGCTCAGTCAGTTAAAGTGTCCGACTCTTGGTTTTGGCTCAGGTCATGATCTCAGGGTTGTGGGATTGAGCTCCGCAATAGCTCAGTGCTCAGCATGGAGTCAGCAGCCCTTCTCCCTCTGGTCCTCCGCCCTCCTCCCCTTCCGTGTGGGCGCTCTCTCTGTCTCAAATAAACAAACAAAATCTTTTTTCTCCTTTTTTAAAAATTTAAATTCAATTAACATATAATGCATTATTTCTTTCAGGGTACAGGTCTGTGATTCATCAGTCTTATATAAAACCCAGTGCTCATTACAACACATACCCTCCTAAGTAAAATCTTTAAAAGAAAACCAGCCCGGGGAGGTGTACGAGTCCATTTTATTAAGTGTATTATAGACTACTGCTTCTCAAACTATGGTAAGAGACCAACAAAAAATTCCAGGGCGCCTGGGTGACTCAGTCGGTTAAGCATCTGCCTTCAGCTCAGGTCATGATCCCAGGGTCCTGGGATTGAGCCCTGCGTTGGGCTCCCTGCTCAGCCTGGAGCCTGCTTCTCTCTCTCCTGCTCCCCCTGCTTGTGCTTTCTCTCTTTCTGTCGAGTAAATAAATAAAATCTTTAGAAGAATTCCAATCTATTGTCCCCTACTTTTCTAATAATACACTAAACATGAATTATTAGAAAAGTAAAATAAAGTCCATATTTTTATTAGATTTAATAATATAAAAATTCTCTGTCAAACTGCGAGAAAAGTTTCTAAATGCTTACACTTAATTTCTGAAATGCTTTCATTGCAGATTGGTAACAAACGTTGAACAGTACGGTTGTAGTTAGTTTCTTTACATCTATGTTTTAGATCATACTAAGGACCCTGGACTTCATCACTGGAGATACTAGGAAATCATAAGGACTTTGTAATATGGGAGTGACACAGGCAGATCTGCATTTAGGAGTAGTGTGGATGAAGGGTTTTATGGTTGCAAAAACAGCAGGGAAGCCAGCTTGGAGGAAGCTAAAGTGGTCCAAGTGACAGGTGGCAAGGTGTATGCAAATAGCCAGCATAGCTGGGCTTCTAGCTTGGGTGACTGAATAGATGGAATGGAATGTCTTCATCAAATATTTATAGTCTACAATCCTTTTCCTGAACTAAAATAATAATAATAATAATTGTGAAAAACAAAACTTTTTCTTAACTCATTTGACACAACAACCTAATCTGACCTGAACTTATTTGTGGCAGACCTCCTAAACTTATAGGAAGTTATTTATAGTTTCATTTATCCTACCTTTGTTTATCCCAGTGTGAATATTTATGTTTCAATGCAGAAAAATTAATTTGTTTGATTACAGGGTGCTGTCCTAGACCCCATTGGGACTGGTGCCTTATATGTTGTATATGCACCATATTACCTTTCTAAAATCCAGAAATATTCTAAAACACATTTACTATCCAGATTTCTCACCCCATGTACTCAACAGTCTTGGCCTGAGTTTTTGGCTATTTGCATATATCAGGTCCACCTGCAGATAATGAATATTCATTGCATTGTGTGTTATAGACTCTGAAGATGATTTTTTAAAAGATTTTATTTATTTTTAAAGATTTTCTTTATCCATTTGAGAGAGAGAGACAGAGACAGAGAGAGCACAAGCAGCGGGAGAGGCAGGGAGAGAGGGAGAAGCAGACTCCTGCGGAGCTGGGAGCCTAATGTGGGGCTCAATCCCAGGACCCTGGGATCATGACCTGAGCAAAGGCAGACGCTTAACCATCTGAGCCACCCAGGCACCCCTTAAGATTTTATTTTTAAGTAATCTCTACATCCAGTAGGGGACTCAAATTTACAACCCCAGGATCAAGAGTCGCATGCTCTATTCACTGAGGTAGACCGGCACCCCCTGAAGATGATTCTTAAAGTGTTTTGAGCAGTGTCCTCATGATTAAAATAAGGCTAAAAGCTTCTTGCATGACTACCTTGAAGTTACAGAACTTACTTGAATGGTAAGGTGGAATGTGTTTATGGATAATGCAGTCTCATTACTATATATCTCCTTTGCACATGTCAAAAGTTAGTGGTCAATGATCTTCTGAAATTAGTTCCTAAATCTGGAATTAGTTTCTGGAATTAGTTCCCAAATCTGTTCTCTGGCCTTTATTCAAAACCAAAGAGTGAGCTCTGAATGGTGACAATTTGGGGCCTGGTAGAAAAGGAAGGGTGTGTGTGTGTGTGTGTGTGTATACAAGTTTATTTTTTAAAATTTTTGGATTTACAGAAAAATCGAGAAGATAGTGCAGAGAGTTCCGCGATACCCTATATCTAGTTTCTACTATTGTTGCCTTCCATCAGTATGGTGCATTTGCCACCATTAATGGATCAGTATTCATATGTTATTATTAATGAAAAGTCTACAGTTTATGCAGATTCTCTGAGTTTTTGCCTAATATATATTTTTTTCTACTCCAGGATCCCATCCATGACACCGTATTACATTTAGTTCTTGCGTCATCTTAGGCTCTTCTTGGCTGTTACAGGTTCTCAGTCTTTCCTCATTTTTGATGACCTTGATAATTTTGAGGAGTACTAGTCAGGTATTTGTAGTTTGGCCCTCTATTGGAATTTATTTAATTTTTTCCTCATGATTAGGTTAGTTTTATGGGTTTGGGGGAGGAAAACCACAGACATGAAATGCCATTTTCATTGCATGACATCAAGTGTACATAGTATCAATGTGAGTTATTATTGTTGATACTGACCTCTCCAGGTCAGCCAAGGGAATGTGTGTGAGAGAGACACAGGATGACTATTGCAGCAGGGGTAGCCTAGACTTTTCTTTTTGAGGATGAAATTTCTTCTCCTGCCCATACCTCAGACCCATTTTGACTCGTTGAAAGTACTTTGTTTTGAAAGCTCAGACCTTCGCCAGCAGTAACCTCCTTTCCTGAATTTCCTCTCAACTCACTGGGCTCCACCGTCTCTAGTGCTCCTACCCACCAGTATCAGATCCTCTAAAAAAATAAGATGCTTCGATTTCGACTAACATTAACTGAACACCTGTCTATGTGCCAGGCACTCTTCTAGGCCCTCACTGTGTTAAATCATTTAAGGGGAAGCAGCCTGATGCATAGAAAGAACTCAGGCTTTTGGGTAAGACTTGGGTTGAAACCGCAGCTCAGCTCAATTAACTATGCAATATTGGGCAGGTTCTTTGTCTTAGCCTTGGCATCTTAAATGGAGATATTTGTCTCACAAGATACTGTAAGGAATAAAAAACTTTCTCCTGGGATGTATTGTATGGTGACTAACATAATATAATGAAAAATTATTAAAAAAACAAACAAACCTTTCTCCTAATCCTCACATTCATTTCACTTCCAACCCTCCCATCCCCATGGGTACCTGGCTGGATCAGTCTAAAGAGCATGTGACTCTTGATCTCAGGGTGGAGTTCGAACCCCACGTTGACTGTAGAAATTTTTAAAAAACAAAAACGAAAAGCAAAACCCCAAACCCTACGCCTACGGGTTTTTTTTGTGTGTGTGTGTGTATGTAAAAATTTATTATTTTTTAGTAATCACTACACTCAGTGTGGGGCTCGAACTCACGACCCAGAGATCAAGAGGCGGGGAACCAGCCAGGCCCCGCCCTAGGCCTACATTTTTTTTTTTTTTTTAAGATTTTATTTACTTATGTGACAGAGAGACAGCCAGCGAGAGAGGGAACACAGCGGGGGAGTGGGAGAGGCAGAAGCAGGCTCCCAGCGGAGGAGCCCGATGCGGGACTCGATCCCGAAACGCCGGGATCGCGCCCTGAGCCGAAGGCAGACGCTTAACGACTGCGCTACCCAGGCGCCCCTAGGCCTACATTTTTAAATGTTAATGTTTATTCCCATAAAACACTGACACAATTTTTTGTCTGTGACTTGTTTTCAATCATATAGGACTTTGGAGGACACAAAAAAAATTGCCCCGTCAGGGAATCCTGCTTATAAAGCGGTCTCAAGCGTAAGTCTTCCATAACAAGAAGACCGTGGTAAGAAGGAAAGAGAACAGAAGGAACTTCAGACAGGTTCGATGGAAATATCAAATTTGGTCGAGGAGGCCTCGCCCATTCTGATTTTCTATTGGTTAAGCTTACCATCAATCTCACCAGTTGTAAATAAACTGGAGACGGAAGCATGTTGTTAAGGGGTGGGATCTTCCTGTCGCCATTGCTGAGGTGGAGCGTTCGTTTTCTGATAGGCTGGAAGCTGCTTTTCCCGCCCTCTCGCAACAGTTGCTAAGAGGCGGGATTATAGAGTCAGTGAAGGACCGAGTGCTCGAAGCTCCACCCATTCGATTGGTTGGTAGGGGGCAGGCCTTGCAGTGGATAGGCTGCTGGCCCTGCCTGTTCCGGTTAGTTGCTGGGGAGAGGCACGTGAAGAGGAGGCGGCGTGAGGCGACCACGGCGGGAGGAATGAAAGTGGCGGTCTCACCGGCAGTTGGTGCCGGGCCCTGGGGCTGGGGGACTAGGGGTCGTGGGGGCGGCGGGGTAGTGCGGCTGCTCCTGATACTCTCCGGCTGCGTGGCCTGCGGCTCAGGTACCGCCGGGGCAGCAGCTGCCATGGGGGCGGGTGCCGAGGGGGTTATATTTAGAAAAGTGGGGAGTGTCCCTAGGGTGTGGACCGTTTTTCCGCAGTGGGGTGTGGACGTGGTGCGGAAAAGGCAGCTTCGTCGGCGGCACTGAGGGGTCAGGGCTCTGGGGCGGCCTGGGGGAGCTTCTAGAGTGGGGAGGAGCCTGGAGCCTTTTGGCAGAGACTGGAAGGGAGGCCTGGACTGGATGAGAAGCGGTCCTGGGGGCCGCGTCGCGCTGAATGGGCCTCCTCGATTTTCCTGGTTAAAAGTGAGGGGACCCGAGTACCATTGCTGGCAGGCAGAGCTGCCCCTGGAACGGGGGCATCCCGTTCATTGAGCAAATTAGCAACACCTTCTGAGCGTATGCTCTCTGTCCAGACTCAGGGCACGGGTGTGGCTGAGCGGATCATTTTAATTGACTGAAATGGAGTGAGTTCTATCTAATGTCTTCTGTGCTTGTGGGATCCTGGCGCCGCTAAATTCGCGTTTCCAAAAAAGCAAACCACCACCAACAACAAAAAACACCATTCAGCATCAGATAGGTTTCTTTTGGAAATTTATTCATTTCTCAAGCAAACTTAACTGCTATCTACCTATTGCTGGATAATTGGCTTTGGACTGAAATGAAACTGTTTCCCTTTAACGCTATAACTCATAAAACCTAGAATGTTTCTAAAAAACCTCCTATCCTCTTATCAGATGCACAACAGAAAAATAAGTGAGGTTTCCAAGTTCCACTGGAGAGAATTTGAAACATGGGGTTAAGGATAATCATATCTTGGAAACACAGTATGCTCTCGCCTCTCCCATCCTTTGCTGCCTATCTCATGCTGTCACTTAAGATTATCCTTAGCTGCAGCTTTAAAGTTGTCTCAGGATCCATAGATCTAGTTCCAAAGCGAATGTCCTCCTGCAATGGGTTTTTTTTGGGTGGGGGTGGGGAGTAGGTAGTAGGTATCTAGGAAGGTACTTTTCCAGAGGACAGGCCCAAAGTAACATTGAAGGGCTACATATGATCTGAATGAACTTGGGCCAGATGGCTAACCTCTAAAATGGGGTAGTGGATTGTGGAGTTGAAAGAGAAAATAGGTGCAAAAATGTCCCTACCTAGTCAGTGCTCCATTAGCAGACACTAAGTTTCTTTTAGGAGAGGAACAGGGGCTTAGCTTGGGGAAGGGTAAACTCAGGATGATATTCTGTGTAACTTGGTAGATCGTGGGTGGCAGCTACAAAGAGCTGATCGTGTAGTAGAGAAGAACTTTCTAAAAGCCAGGGGTACCTAAAGATAAAACACAGTACTTCAAAAGGTAGGTAGCTTTTTCTCATTGAAAGTTTTTGATTATAAAAATGTGAGTTTATTTTAGACTATTTGGCAAACACAATTAAGTATAAAGAAGTAGAAAAAACCCTCACTGTTTATTCCATTGAGGGGCAATCCATTTTAGCACACTTTCTCCTGGTCTTTTTCCATGTGTTTCTAATAAAAATTTGGAGGGCGCCTGGAAGGCTCAGTCGATACAGCATGTGACCCTTGATCTCACGGTTTTGAGTTCAAGCCCCACGTAGGGTGTAGAGATTACTTAAAAGTAAAATCTTAAAAAAATTTTTTAAATTGATAATACATTCATAGGCCTGTCAGCAATCCAGTTCTTTTCCTTGGAGGCAACCAGTTATTACCAGAGATAGTTTTCTCATTTGCTTTTGTAGCGTAAGCATTTTCCTATATCATTTGAAATTCTTCATAAATCTTACTTTCATTAGTATTATATTCTATTCTTTGGACAGACCGTTTACTGAATGTTTCTGAAGTAAACATTCGATTGGGTGTTTGTGGTGTTTCTACTGTTGGTTGGATATTTGTGCTGTTTCTAGGTTTTCTTTATAGATAACACTTTGTGGACTTTTTGTGTATAAATTTTTTTACTGCATTTAGATTATATTTTTAGAATAGATTCCCAGAAATGGATTTATTAGATCAAAAGCCAGAACATATTTAAGACCCTTGAAACACGTCGCTGAAATATTTTCCTGAAAAGGTGTGCTGGTTTACACCCTAGCAGCGCTATTTTCTTGTGATGCGTTGCGTATTTCAGCATTGGGTATGTATACCTTTGCTAATTTGATAGATCCAAAGTAGTGTCTTAACATTGCATTTCTTTGCATTTGTTTTATTTTGAGGGAGCATCTTTCTTTAGTAGCTATTTAATTTTTCTTTAGACTTTAAGATTTTTTGGAGTGTGTGTGTTCTTTGTTCTTGGCCTACTTGTAATTACTCTTTATTGGAATTTTTTTAAAGATTTTATTTATTTGACAGAGAGAGTGCACATGCGCATAAGCAGGGGGAGCGGCAGGCAGAGGGAGAGGGAGAAGCAGGCTCCCCACTGAGCAGGGTGCCAGATATGGCTGGATCCCAGGACCTCAGGATCATGACCTGAGCTGACGACAGGTGCTTAAGCGACTGAGCCACCCAGGCATCCTTACCTTATTTTTTTTATTGAAGTATGGTTGACATACAATGTTTTATTATTTTCAGGAATACAACATAGTAATTTGACAAATCTGTACATTACACAATGCTCACCACAAGTGTAGTCCCTTTTTACCTTTTTATTTTATTTATTTTTATTTTTTTAAAGATTTTATTTATTTATTTGACAGAGAGCAGGAGAGCACAAGCAGGGGAAGGGGCAGAGGGAGAGGGAGAAGCAGGCTTCCCGCTGAGCAGGGATCCCGATGTGGGGCTTAATCCCTGGACCGTGGGATCATGACCTGAGCGGAAGGCAGTTGCTAAACCAACTGAGCCACCCAGGCACCCCACCTTTTTATTTTTTTTAATTTTTATATATTGTTATTTTTTAAAGATTTCATATATGTGGGAGAGCGAGATAGAGAGCATGGGGTGGGAGGAGGAGCCGAGGGGGAGGGAGAAAGAATCCAAAGCAGACTCCACACCGAGTGAGAACCGCAAGCAGGGCTTGATCTCACCACCACAAGATCGGGCTCACAACCGAGCCACCCAAGCACCCTCCCTTTTACCTTTTTAAATAGATTTGTATTTTTATATAGTCACTTAATTTTATTCTCTAGAGTTATTTCCATTGCTTTTGTGCCTAGAGAGCACTCAAAAATTGAATTTACATAATTTTTATAGTACTTTAAAATTTTTAATTTTACTTTTTAATCTATAATTAATGTTAGCATTTGGTGTAAGGTGAGGATCTAGATAGATTTTATTTTCCAAATAACCAGTCAGTTGTCCCAGCATCCCATTGAATGATACTTTGCTAAGTGCACTGTTTAAGGTGATATTTCTTTTTTTTTTTTCCCAAAGGAAAGGCTCTTTTTAAAAAAATATATATATATATTTTATTTATTTATTTGACAGAGAGAGAGACAGCCAGCGAGAGAGGGAACACAAGCAGGGGGAGTGGGAGAGGAAGAAGCAGGCTTCCAGTGAAGGAGCCTGATGTGGGGCTCGATCCCAGAACGCCGGGATCACGCCCTGAGCTGAAGGCAGATGCTTAACGACTGAGCCACCCAGGCGCCCCTAAGGTGCTGTTTCTTAAGAAGGCATTTAAGTATGAGCTGAGTTATCTCTTGAAAGAAATGAACGGAGCCTATTTAAGAGGTGATTTTTCATGACTTTTTAGGGTCTGATCCTGTCCTCACATATTATGAATCATTTTCATTGATTATACCTGTAGATGTTAAGTGATCGATGCTGTTGGTTAGTTTGGGATGACTGTAAGCAAGTATGAAGTTATTAACGTTTGAATAACTGCTTTGTGGGTAAATTTGATAAGCAAGTTATGATTCACTACATTCCATGAAGGCATTTTGCAAAATCTTTGGGCTCAGAAGGCATTTTCTTGAATGTTTAATCCATTCTGCTTTTAATATGCTGGTTAGCTTACTTTTGGTGGGGAGAGGAAGAAAGGTGGTATATATCCTTTTGCTACGGGAAGCACAAAATTTTAAGTGAGCATTTTGACAACTTATATATGTTTAAGGTCATTTGGTTTAGTTCTGTGTTGCTAACAATTTAAGCTAGAGCTGGAGTGGTGATTGTTTCACAGATTATGCCTTTTGGCTGAATTGGTGTCTTTTACCTCTCAGTGACTTTCCAAAGATGTGGCTGGCCAAGGTGCTGATTTCCATAGGAGGTTGCTATTAAGGACATTTATTTACTTATTTAAAATTCTTTCCCTAGATTGTTATGTAACTTGGGAAGACGAAGAACTAGATTTTAAAAGATGTTGCTTATTGTAGAACCATTTTATTTCTTTAATAAAGTGGCATCAGAAAATTTTAAAAATAGTTTCAGAATACTGATGTCTTTTCTTGGCATTAAGTTTTTCAAATGCCCCATGCTATGGACATTATTTGTATCTTACTATCTTCTTGAAAATAATAGTGGGCTTAAAAAGGTGTAGTTTTCTATTACTTGGTGCTGTGGGAGAGAAGGGGTTACCAAGTGTGACTCTTGTTTTTGTTTTTTATTGGACAGGTGTATGTTTTTACTTTGGGCTTTGTACACAGACTGGATATTTTTTTAAGGAAGTGATAGATTCTTGTACACATCTTTTTTTTTTCAATACTTCCCAATGTTTTTGCATACCTCAATGAATTTGTCAGTACAGTAGTTTTAGCATTCACATAACCTTACTCTCTTATACTCTCTAGAAGTAAGTAAACTTTTTTTAAAAAGTTCTATTTATTTAAGTAATCTCTGTACCCAACATGGGGCTTGAACTCACAACCCGGAGATCAAGATTCACATGCTCTTCCCACTGAGCCAGCCAGTGCTCCAAGAAAATAAACTCTTGAACCATATTTATGAGTGGGTATTCTATCAGTACATTTGTGGGCTTGCTAGTGAGACCCTTTTATTTAAAAATTTTTATTTATTTGTCAGAAATAGCACAAGCAAGGGGAGCGGCAGGCAGAGGGAGCAGCAGGCTCCCTGCTGAGCAAGGAGCCCCATGATGCAGGACTTGATCCCAGGACCCTGGGATCATGACCCGAGCCGAAGGCAGACACTTAACCGACTGAACCCCCCCACGCATCCCAGCTAGTGAGACCTTTTGAAAAGGTTTCATTTTATGAAAGATAGGCTAGGAGGGAATCGTAATACTACTGGACTAAACCCTTGTGAGAAGCTGATAGATGGGTTTCAGGGCATGCTACCTCAAAATACAGCATCTTGGCATATTGAATATTTTAAGCTGAGGAAGTTTAAGAAAACAGCAGAAACAGGAAGGTCTCTCTGACCTCCCCACCTCACTCTTCTCTGAAACAGGCCATAAAATCCTGTGAGAGGTGCCCGCCCTCTATACCTGAGGAAATGCAGACAATGGGACAGCAAGTGGAATCCAAGCAAACAGGCCTTGCTTGGTTTTCCCCAGCTTATTACCATTACCACATACTCTTTATCATATTCCTCTGCACGTGTCTACTCTTCATGAAACGTAGCATAAAAGGACATGGTCTAACTGTTTCTTTGGGTCTGCATTCCCTTATGAAGGCTTTCGTGTCACGTAAAATTTTTATTAAATAAATGTGTATGCTTTTCTGTTGTTAATCTATCTTGTCAGTTTAAATTTTCAGACCCAGCTAGGGGCCCTAAGAGGATCAAGGAAAACTTTTTCTTCCCTTGTAATATGAAGACTGAATTTTCTTTTCTTTTCCTTCTTTTTTTAAGATTTTATTTGTTTATTTGAGAGAGAAAGAGCCAGAGAGAGCCCGAGTGGGGGGAGGGGCAGGGGCAGAGGAAGAAGCAGATTCACCACTGAGCAGGGAGTTGATCTTGATCTCAATCTCGATCCTAGGACCCTGGGATCATGACCTGAGCTGAAGGCCGATGCTTAACCGACTGAGCCATCCAGGCTCCCTAAGACTAATTTCCTTAAAATTTGAGATATAATTCATGTATAATAAAATTCACCCTTTCGGTGGTTTTTAGTATATTCACAAGGTTGTGCATCCATCACCATTGACTAATTTCAGAGTATTTTCATAACTCCAAAATGAAACCCCATGCATCTTAGCAGTCACTTCCCTTTCACTTCTCCCAGCCCCTGCAAACCACTAAAATCTACTTTCTGTCTCCGTGGGTTTGCCTATTTTGGACATTTCATGTAAGTGGAATCATTCAATATGTGGTCTTTTTGGTCTGGCTTCTTTTATTCAGAATAACATTTTCAAGGTTCATCCACATTGTAGTATGTATTAGTACTTCCTTTTATGGTTGAACAATACTCCACTGTCTAGGTGGGTATATCACATTTTGTTTTATCCTTCAGTTCATCAGTTGGTGGACATTTAGGTTGTTTCCACTTTTTAGTTATTGTGGATATTGCTGTTATGAATATTCGTGTGCAAGTTTTTGGGTTAGCTTGTGTTTTGTTTTCTTGGGTATATACATAGGAGTGGAATTGCTGGGTCGTATGGTAACTCTGTGTTTAACTTTTTGAGAAACTGCCAAACTGTTTTCCAAAGAGGCTGCACCATTTTACATCCCCAGCAGCACTGTATGAGGGTTCTAGTTTCTCACATCCTGGCCAACTCGTTATTGTCCTCTTTTTGATTTTAGCCTTCCTGATGAATGTACAGTGGTATTTCATTGTAGTTTTGATTTGTATTTCCCTGATGACTAATGATGTTGAGCATCTTTTCGTGTGTCTCTTGGCCACTTGTGTATTTTCTCTGGAGAAATGTCTATTCAGATCCTTAGCCTATTTTTACAATTGGGTTATTTCTCTTTTTATTGTTGAGTCGTAATTCTTTATATATTCCGGATAGTAGCCTCTTATCAGATACATGATTTACAAATATTTTTTCCCGTTTTGTGCATTGTCTGTTTACTTTCTTAATAAGGTCCTTTGAAACACAAAAGTTTTAAATTCTTATGAACTCAGATTCATCTGTTTTTTCTTTGGTTCCTTATGCTTTTGTGTCATATCTAAGAAACCATTGCCTAATCCATGGTCATGAAGATTCACACTTGTGTTTTCTTCTAAGAGTTTTGTAGTTTTTGCTCTTAGGTTTAAGGCAGAAATTCAAAATTAGTCTTAGCTTCACCAAAGCCATTTTGGACTGGCAAGTATCCTTGCCTTTTTTGTATGTGTTACTTTGGTATTTTAAGGTTTGGTTGAGGGTTTTGGGTTTTGTTATTTATTTATTGTATTTAGTTTATTTATTTAGTTAATTTGTTGTTATTTAGTTTATTTAGTTTAAATCTACCTATCTTTGTACCTAGACCAGAGTGATAACTAAATTTCCACTTAGAGTAGCATTTAATAAGTTGGTAGGTACAATATAGAACTCAAGGAAAACGTTATTTAACTGTTTTGTGGTAAAGAAGGTCGCTTGTGCAAATTTGCGTGGGAAGGTATGAGAGAGTGGTCACTTTTAAGCCTACAATTGGCTGGGATTGAATACAAACTTCTGAATCAGAATCTTCTGTCTTCGCAAAATCAAAGGGAGTGCATATATTAATTGACTGCTCATAAAATTTGAAACCAAACAGTTGGACAAAAGCAACTTGGTGATTTTTTAGTATCTTCTTAAAGTACTGTATATACAAAAATGTTGCTAAGTCTGTTCATCCTACTCAGAAAAAGGGTAGAGGAAATAAATAGGTGGGGTTACTTTAGCTATGCCTTTATAAGGGAAGCAGGACCTGGGTGTGAATCTCAGTAAAGTTATTCAGTAGCTGTGTGACTTTCGGCAAATTGCTTACTCCTTCTTAAGCATCAGTTTTTTAAAATTTGTGAAACAGAGATTACGAGAGTGCCTGCCTCATAGCACTTTGGAGAGTTAAATGAAAAACAGCATACTGTCTTAATAAACACTAATAGTAGCTTTTATTATTATTTATTCTGGGTTAGTGCCTATAATATCTAAATAATTGAATTTGATAGGAATAAGACTCTGCCCTATTTCTTCTCTCATTTCACTTTTCTTGTTTCTCAGTCACTGATGTTTTAACCCCATCTTTAAGAAAGTGGCCGGTGGTCAGTATTGTAATAGCATTGCATGGTAACAGGTGGTAGCTACCCTTGTGAGCACAGCATAAGGGATAGACTTGTAGGATCACTGTGTTGTACACCTGATACTGATGTAACATTGTATGCCAACTATACTTCAATTAAAAAAAGAAAACAAAAACGGTGGTCAGTTTAAATTTTTTTTATGAAATGAATTGTAGTTATTAACTTGTTCTGTTATACTCAATTCTTATTTCCTTTCTTTGCATAAAGCTGGAATTGATGCAAGAGTGGTCATGCTTCAGGAATCCCAAGTTTCTAATTTCAATCACAGGCAACAATTCTGTTATAAAAATATGCTTACCCCAAAGTGGCGTGATGTGTGGACACGGATACAGGTAATAATTTGGAGGCCCTCTGGCTGGGGCAGCATCTGTGAATATCTTGTCTGTCTGTGATTAGTGAGTACTTCGACACATTTTCCCCCTACACACACAATTGGGAAAAAAAAAATACTGTCAACAACCTTGTTAGGGTTCAGACTATCCTGAATTGTGTTTTCATCAGCAAGCATTTATACTTACTTTGTTTCCCTCTTTGTCTTTGTTCCCTTAAGTAGCTTATGATACTTGACCCTGAGGTAACCTTCCTTCCTCTTTTTCCTAAAGAAGCTTCCTTCTTGTCCTCTCTCTCCTTCTACACACACACACACACACACACACTCTCTCTCTCTCTCTCACGCACACGCACGCGCACATACCCCCCCTCTCTCTTAAAGGCCTTATGCCTTCTTTGGCCTGGAAACTTGCGTGCCTGTCAGGATGTAAACTCTTTTGCCTTGCTGTTCCTATTCTATTTTGATTCTACACGAAATGTTTCATAAACGCCGTGCCTGAAGTTTTCCCGTGATAGAATGACTTTGGTTTCATTTATTTCATAAGACTAGCAAGCCACCTGGCAAGCGAGAATGTCTGGCTGTAATAATGATTGAACAAAATGAGTCCTTTTGGAAATGCTGCCGCTGCTGTAAGCAGAGTTTCTGATAAAAGCATTTGTTGTTCACATCAAAAACATAAGGGTGGGTTTGTGGGGTTTTTTAATTTTCTTTTTTTTTATTGTCTGATATAAAGATCATATTCCATCTGAGACACATTATAACCAACATTTACCCATAATCAGTGATTTGTGACAAAGGGTTGAACCTCTCAGCCTGTCATTATGGGAAACATTTTCAGTTTTCTGGGGCTGTTTCTGCCTGGCAATTTTCTTAATATGCTAGAGCCTTGTTTTGTATGATCTCTCATAAATAGCTACAGTGATAACTCTTTCAGCTTGGAAGTCATTTTTCCCCGTGTTGTTCTGGCTTTAATAGTAGATTCAGATCATGTTAACAACAAGACATTCTAACAGCTGCCTCGGTGTACTTTGTGTGATGTTATTTGCCCAATTATGTTTGAGCCGTTGCATCTCTATATTTCTTATAAGCCTTGTGGAAAACTGGCTCTATTACTGATTTAGTTATTTACTCTAAAGGTTTTTTAAAATTATATTTACGAAAATTTAAAATTCCTACTTCTTTCTCATCCTGATTTTACTTGTGTTTCAGATCCGGGTAAATAGTTCCAAACTGGTACGAGTCACCCAGGTGGAGAATGAAGAGAAACTGAAGGAATTAGAGCAGTTTAGTATCTGGAACTTTTTTTCCTCCTTTTTAAAAGAGAAATTGAATGACACCTATGTTAACGTGGGTCTGTACAGCACAAAAACCTGCCTCAAAGTTGAGATTATAGAGGAAGACACCCAGTACGATGTCGTTGTGATCCGGAGTAAGTCGTACCTCTGTTTTTCTGGTGGATTCTATCGTGAAAAGGAACTGAGCTTTGGAGAGGGTAATTAGCGAGACAGAGAAGTTAGCTCAAGACAACTCCCTTTGGGTGCTGATTGTAGCCTGAGGACACCACTGCTCCAAACAGGAGAGTCTCTCTACCACATAAAACCGACTTCACCTTAGGTCATTCTGAGTACCTCCTTACCTAGATTTGTGAAGACTTGTGTCCTAATACTTCCAGTGGCCCTGAGCTGATATGCCTAGTGTTCTTCAGAGTAAGACATATTTATTCCTGCCCCCTGGGCACTTCTAGACAAAGTTAGATGTCCTGAATGTATAGACCTACATGTGGAGACCTGAATGGTTAAATAATAAAAACTGAAGAAAAGTAGAACTGAATATTAATACTTCACAAATAAAAAGAAGATTTGTGGAATCATAAGTAACTATGAAAATTACTGCGGTTTAAGGCTTATTCAGTGGAACTGGGTGAAGTTTTCCCTTTTCTGAATATGTCTGAGAAAGTTTCACAGAGGATTGAAATCGTTACCCTGTTGAATATTCTGACTTTTGGTCTCTCCTTGGTTACTACCTAGGGTCCTGGGATGTTGTAAATAGCAGAAGCATTCCTGGGTTTTGCTACAAGATAGGTTGTGCCCTTCTAACTGTCCATTGGTTCCACAGGTTTTTTTGGTTGTATAGAATTTGCCTTTTTTTCTTTCTTCTTCTCCTTCTTCTTCTTCTTCTTCTTCTTTTTTTTTTGGTGCTTCTTTTACAAGTACTGATTCTTCTTGCTCCTGTTCTGTTTGTGGACCTCCCGGAGACTCAGAGCTCTTGAATGTGAATGCTGTGGGAGTGTCTGGTATGCCACTGAGGGGCCTCTGCTTAGGCCCCCTGGTCCTGGGTGAGATGTGTTCGAGTGTAGGCTTTTCCAACACAGTGCTTGTGTAGCAGAAGGAAGTAGGTGGTGGTGTTGGGCAAGAAAAGCAGCCAGTTAGAGAAGAACAGAGGGCCCAGACTCAAAGTTCTAGGCAAATCTGCGGAATCGGACCCTGAGGGACTTTTGTGTGAAAGCCGGAGTGGTAGAGACCCCTTGTGGGCAATTGCTTGAAGTGCTGATGGCGTTATGCCTGGCTCCATCCAAAGCAAAGCCTTGTTTCTTTTAGCCTTAGCATAGGTAACCAAAGTAAAAATAAGATCTCCGGAGAAGTACAGGTTAGACAGAGGCCTACTTATATTTTCTGTTTTGAAAGGTTTCCAGTCTTTGTGTGGAATTTACAATGCTATTTAGGTAGGTTTGGAGTTTGGGATGCTGGCTGATTTACTCCTCCCCCTCAGTCGAAGATCTGTATATAATTTTTGACTCCCCAAAACTTCATTATTAACAGCCTACTGTTGACCGGAGACTTACTGATAACATGAACAGTCGATTAACACATATTTTGTATGTTATACATATTATGTGCTGTATTCTTACTATAAAGTAAGCTAAAGAAAAGAAAATGTTGCTAAGAAAGCCATAGGAAGAGAAAATCATTTACAGTGCTGTGATGTATTTGTCAGGAAAAGTCTGTGTAAGTGGACCCATGCAATTCTAATCCATGTTGTTCAAGAGTCAGTTGTATTTTATTAGCTGACCAATGATGCCAACATTGTCTTTTATTCTATAATGCTTTATACTGTTTGTTTTCCCTATCAAACAGAAGTCTTTATTTATTTCAGGATTTGACCCCAAACTCTTCTTCATTTTCCTCCTTGGACTTGTGCTATTTTTTTGTGGAGATTTGCTGAGCAGGTAGGTTCCAAGGTAGAGTGCAGAATGACAAGGCTTAGACCCACCCTGCTTGGCCTTTATCATAGAGAAAGTGCTGTCCTTCCCTTTTCCACGAGTTTTATGGCTAGGCCATTGTCTGCTTGGAAACAATTTTTAAATACTTTAATACATGCTACGATTTTTGCTTTTTTCTTATACTGAACAAGATTGGCAAGAATGAAATTCTCTTATTAGGTTGAGCCATCATGTGATGGGATTTAGCCAATACATCACCACCCTTTCCACCATTGGAAATAACATGTTAAGTCCTCATTTTTACAGGGCCATGTGTTGGTGAGTTTCATGTCATTCAGACGTAAAGGAACAAACACCAGGCTCTTATTCATTTCCTGTTTTTAGGAACCTCCTAGCTAAGCTAGGTGAAACTGACATGTACAAATAAGAAAACATACAGATAACTAAACAAACACTGAACAAACATAGAGTCAACATTAATTTTGTACACAAGTAAAAAGAATATTTGTGGAATAATGAATGAAAGCTACACATTGGAGTTTGAAGTTGGGCTGGAGTGAGATTCGTAGAAGCTGTTCTTTATTTTGGGGATCCTGAGAGAAAATCCGAGTGAGGGAGGAATGCCTGGCAGGAAGAGCCTGGAGTAGGAGCAGGAGCTCTCTATTGTAGGCCCTACATTGGGCTTATCTCTCTGGGTAATCAATTGAGTTCCAGTTTCCAGTGTTCACTCAGGCAGTATCCTTGTACCTTCCTTTTCCCCAGTGAAGCTGGGCAGTTCCTCAGAAGAAAGATTCTCCTTAAAAACTGGGTTGGGGGAGAAATGCTGCGATGGGATTGGGATACTAAGCAGAGGTTTATTGTCGGGATATATATGAGGGGCCTCACTGAGACCAATCCGCATAAGCCAGCAGCAATTACATTGTACCAGTCTCATCAGTGTTCAGACCTCAAGATGTAGACACATACCTGCTCTAATCTGATACCTTTTTTCTGTCTTTTGGCTGGGATAGTTCTTGTTTGAACAATGCCATGTATGAAGACTACACACATAGTCATGAAGTAATGTTTCTCTCTGCAGAAGCCAAATCTTCTACTATTCCACTGGAATGAGTGTGGGAATTGCAGCCTCTCTACTAATCGTCATTTTCCTACTGTCCAAGTTTATGCCCAAGGTAAGTAGCAGTATCCTCATCTGCAGTCACGAGAAGCTTGGATAGTTGAGGGACTGTTTTCTTGGATAATCTTACAGCACTGAAAATTTGCGTTGGTGGCTGATAAGTCAGTGTCCTTTTTCATGGACTTTTTCCTTGATTCAGAAAGGTACTTTCCATGATGAAACTTGGAGCCTGATTATGTACAAACTCCCCCTTTTTATTTAAAATCCTGTGCACAGTAGGGAATTAAAGTCTCCTTCCTGTTTGCTGATTACATAGCCAGGCTTTTAAGTTATTTAGCACCTCATTTTCCCAGTGTTCTTTGCACACTATACTATTTTAAATATAAAAAATGTCTTCTTAAGGGATGTGGTTTTTGTGCATTTTTAGTAGGTTGAATTTTTTTAAAATCATAGTTCCATTTTGTTGCTCTCATGTATGGAAAGCCTGTTGTAACTTTTTGTTTTCACTTCTACTCTGTCTTAGAAAAGTCCCATTTACGTCATCCTGGTGGGAGGCTGGTCCTTTTCTCTGTACCTCATTCAGCTAGTTTTAAAAAATTTACAAGAGATCTGGAGGTGTTACTGGCAGTATCTTTTAAGTAAGTGTTGTCGGTTTTGCTTTCCTTTTTATATGTTTATAGGTTGTTTTAGTTCATTTGATCCTGAAAAGATGTTGCTTGCTTACAGTCCATGCCATTTTGTTAATCTTTAGGTATCATAGTTCTTCACTTTATTTCTAATCCTGTGCAGTTGTCACAATTAAGTGAAAATGGTACTGCCAGGGAGAAGACTTTAATTGGTTGATGTTTATAAGTACACCTCTCTTTACACAATAGGCATCTTTCCGAAAAGTTATAAATTGACTTTATTAATATAATCATATCTTAAATACACTTGAAGACCTTAAAAAGCAAAGGACTCTGCAGTGAATTTTTCTATAAAGTGAAGATCCTTTGGTTATACAGTTGGTAACCCTTTATCTACCTTTTGAGAGATGATTAATCTGGATTTTCATATATTAGGCTTTTTCAAACAGACTCTTCTAGTATTGTTCAACATGTAGCTTTAATCCTCCATTTGAACCAGATAAATTTGGAAACAACAGAAAGGGTAGAAACTTAAAGAGATAAATATATTTGAGTAATGAAAAAAGCATGAATAACTGGGTAAAGATCTTATCCATTTTCCTAATTCAATAGGTGCTATATAGTGCATGCACTGCTGCTCCCCGCACAAATTATTTTTACCAGTTATAGATGAAAAGTAATGTTTTCTGATAACTCTTCTCTTAGGCTATGTTCTCACAGTTGGATTCATGAGTTTTGCGGTCTGTTACAAGTACGGGCCCTTGGAGAATGAACGAAGTATCAACCTGCTGACCTGGACCTTGCAGCTGATGGGCCTATTTTTCATGTATTCTGGTATCCAGATACCTCATATTGCCCTTGGCATTATCATCATTGCACTGTGTACTAAGAACCTGGAGTACCCTGTTCAGTGGCTGTACATCACCTACAGGTGACTGAAACGCAATGTAACTTTATATTGAAACACACCATGTGGGATGCAGTTGCGGCGAAAGGGTGCAGAGGCGTTGACCCGGGAGCCTCTTTGTTCATGGAAGTTGATTGTATTATGCTTCTGCTTTTGTTCCTTCCAAGTCTTCCTTTTTAGACTCTCTAAAGGCATTTTTATAATTTTATTCTAGTCATTTTATGTAAAATAAAAGCATCCAGGAAAGTGTCATGTGTTCCTGTTACCACTAGGTGGTGCAAAGTATATCACTTTTATACCACAGGCCTCTGGGTCACCTGGTTCCGGATTCTTTCACATTGGCTCTCAGATTGCTCTGGGAGTTCTTGTCTTAAGAGGTAGTTCGCAGAGTGTTATCATCCTGCATAGTGAACATGTAACGGTCATAGATTCTGAGGTTGTCAGTGGTGGTTCTATTATACATAGTCAAGGTGATGCCTTCAGTTTGGGGAATCTAAAGTTAATGGACTACATCTTATACCATCATTTTCTTGTCATTTTTCCACTTTCCAAATATTTTGTCCACCATTTATTGGAAAATAAGTGAATTTATTCACATTAGTGAATACAATTGATTACTCTGACTTGTCATTCCTAGTCTAACACATCAGGAGTACATTATAAGTAAAGATGTCTATAGAAGAAAGGTGGGGAATGAAGACTCTTAATATCCAGGCTCTCTGCTGTATACTTGGCTCACTGCAAGAAGCTAGAGGGCAGGCTGGATGGAAATTACTGATTAATGATTCATGATGTTATTTTGGTGAGCACAGAAAGATGTGTAAGACAACAGAAAAGACTGTCCCCCCTCGTCTCCTGACAGAAGAAGAATATCGGATTCAAGGAGAAGTAGAGACCCGAAAGGCTTTAGAAGAGCTTCGAGAATATTGTAACAGTCCAGACTGCTCTGCTTGGAAGACTGTTTCTCGAATCCAGTCTCCAAAGAGGTAAACTCTTGGCCGGCTATGCCAGGCATCAATCAGGGTAATTGTGACCTTGAGTTTTAACAGAGATCATACTTCTAGGTAAACATTTTGTATTTGTGGCTTTGTTTTGCTGTTCATCTAGGAGTAGTTGAGAAAAAGATATATCATCATATGTTAAGCAGTAGCCTGTTTTCTGGCTCCTCAAGGAACCATCTACTCTAGATTTGATTGTAGCATTGAGAGGAGAAGACTCCGGTACCATATTAAGTTTCCCGTGTGATAGTTTTACATTGCTCTCTGAGTGGTTTTTTTGGCGGGGTGGGGGTGGGGGTGTTCCCTTTTTATTTGCGAGCAACTGTACCAATGAATACGTGAAGTTTCAACTTGGCATCCTGATGGCATAAAGTTTATAGGGCCATAAACGTGAATAAATGTGTAATGCCCCATAATCTTCTCTTATCAGGATTACAGATGACTAAAGGAACCTTAGCACTTTTCTAACTAAAAGGATAGGCTAGTGCTTATTAAGCAGGATAGGGCTTCAGGGGATGTTGGCCTCTGACCCCAGCTTTCCTTTTCTCCTTATTTCTTGCTTTTAGTCTGCCTCCCTGCAGGAGTAAGGCAGGCTCTGTAAAAGTTGAGCTGCAAGTGTATCGAGGGTTTCACTTTGTTCTTATTTTGAAAGGAAACCAGAAAGGACAGAAGGCGGGTTCATAATGAGTATTATCTTCTCTTTTCCAGATTTGCTGACTTTGTGGAAGGTTCTTCTCACCTCACACCAAATGAGGTTTCTGTCCATGAGCAGGAATACGGATTAGGGAGCATCATTGCCGAGGATGAAGTGTATGAGGAAACATCCACTGAGGAGGAGGACGTGGATTCTCGGTATCCCGCTATCACACAACAGATCACCTCCTGACGTAGGTGGTGGTCAGTTATTTTTATATGGACTGGCTTGGCACCTTGCTGGTCCATGTTGCGTGTGTGCACCATTGCTTCTCAACTCCTTAAAACAGGGTGAGATAGTGCAGAAATTCTCCCACTGAAATTAGAGGCCGAGTAGGCCTCCCTCTGGAAATGGTCTTGTGGTCTCCGTGGGATCCCTGAGGGAGAATGGGTAAAGTAGTGAATGCTTTCAATGCTTCCCATGGGTTGTTGGCCCACCTTTATGTTTCAAAAACAAAAAACTGGATGGCCACAGCTAGCACGGCGTCCTAGCTCCTCTTAAAGATTGACTTGGTGGCAGCATTTCTGCCACCATAGCTGGCACTCAGAAGTGAGAACTGTTACATGTGCAGTAACTCTTTCGACCCTAGGCTGCGTCTTCCAGAGAGAAATCCACAAATCTGAGCCTCCTTCACTTCTGCTTTTCTTTCAGTGACTTTAGAATAATCCTTGTTTTAGCTGTTTTAAGAGGAAAATAGACTTTTATTTCTGTCTTGTTTTTTAAATGAATATATATTTTTTAAAGTAACAAATTCATGTTCCAGAACCAGCAAGTGCTCCAGATTGACGAGCCCATAGGCCCCTACGTGTTTATTAATATGGATTATCCATTAAAGCCCCAGAATTGTTATGTTGGGCTTTGAATTAGTTCTCACATGTATGATATTCTAAGTCTCACTTGCTTTTAGGAACATGCCTGTGAACTCTTCTGTAGGGGAGGTCTGTCAGGCTTTTTTTTAAAATTCAAGTTTTTATTTTATCTTAAGACATTTTCATTCTTCCCTTCCCATTCCTCCTTACCCCCTCTGCCCTTTCAGGAAGTGTCCATTTCCTCAGCTGTGAAGTATGTACAATTTAGAGTTTGTTTCATTTCTTACATTCTCTTCCCCTTCGTTTGTAGCATTATTCCTGCAAGTTGGGAGAAGTGATCATTTTTTAGAGAATTTAAATGCTTTTTACACATTCTCCATTTTTCCTGTCAGTGGGACGCATATCTTCGAGATGCTGTGGAATCAAGAAACTCCCTCCCTTTCCTTTCTCTTCCCTTGTCTATGCCTTCTCCCTGTTCTTTTCAGCCTCTCCTTACCACCTGTACTCCGCCCCCACCCCCTAATCTGGCCAGTTTGTAAGCCCTGAGACTATCTGTGACGTGTCCTTGATACAACATAACATTTGGCTATGTAGCGGCCACAGTTTGCATGGCCACGAAATAGACCTCCGGGTCATCTTCATTCCTCCGGATGCTCGCTCACCTCTCAGGATCACAGTTTTCCCTGAACTTGATATACTTATTTGCAATTCCATTTCTGACCAGAGATTCATGCTGCCTTTTATTACAGTGGCATTAGTTCCAGATTCTTTTGCCATTGGAAAGTACCCTTATAAACCAGCAATGTCATTTATGAGGGAGCAAATTCCCAAGTCTCTGTCATTTGCTTGGTTCTGTCTTGGTGATCTTCATCCCTGTCCCTTGGAAGAAGCTATAATGACTCTAGCCAGGAATACAGGCACCGATGGCTGGAGCACAGCGTCAGGCTCACTGGTTTACTGTGATCATGGAGAAGGCAGATGATTTTTTAAAAAAAATGTAATGACTCCTTCAGACCAGCCATTTAGCAGATAATCTTGAGAGGTCCTGGGCTCATTGCTGACTTCCAAAATGTCAGCGCTGAGACTCCCCTCCAGGTGGCCAGTTGATTATTACCACCAGTGTTTCCACAGCTTTAAACTGTCCTACAGTGACAACTACCTCAATTGGCAGCAAATATACAGTAGAAAGTGAAACAGCAGTATTTGGGCAGATGCTGGGGTTAAAGTTGTAGGGCAAAGGGGCTTTATACTGGGAAACCTTTATGCCTTTGTAAATTATGTACATGGTAAAATTTTATCCCTCTGCAAAGAACTGTTAGGACTTCTGGAATATATTGTTTTTTGCTTTATTTATAGAAATCAAGATCTAGCATATTTGATCAGCAGTTAATTTGAAAAAATAATTCATCTGTACAAGTAGTCTCAGGATTACCCGGAGACTTTGGTGCCTTCCCCCAGAAAGCTCGTTTGGGAGGTGGTGGCTTTCCTCCAGGGTGACTTTCCCTGCCCTGCCTCTTATCTTTATCTCGGTGAGAAAGCACTGTGAAGCAGGGAAAGAGTCTCCTCTTTTTCTGTTTTGTTAAACTCCTTGTGAAATCTCGTTTCCACCTCCAGACCACTTTTTTTCACTGTGTTTGAGCTTGGGGTGAGTATAGTCAAATTCAGTTTAGTACTCCGTGTCTGTAGTCGGAGACCTGAGCTGTAGGCTGTGGAGGTGACCGTGGGTCCCGCATTGTGACAGCTGCTCTGGACCGGGAGGGACGACAGTGCCTTTGGTGTGCTGTGTGTTCTTGCTTGGCCTGCCTGTGCGGCCCTGCCCCAGACACTTCAGAGCCTCTGTGTGCCTGCAGATTGCTTGACTCCAGAAGCCGCCTTTGGGAGCTGCTCTTGTCCCCCTTTTGGCCACTTGGTCTGCTGGCTCAGTCACTGCTTGAGGCCCCCACTTCATTTTCTCTGGCGGTCATGGCTCCTGTGATTCAGCATGGTCTCATGTCTCAGACCGGCCTCATCAAAAAGGATCGAAGGGATAACCATGGATTGAGCGGACGCTGGAGCCACGTCTGCTGCCGTGTCAGCGTCTTGCTCACCAATACCAAGCTGTAAATTGGCCCTAGGGCTCAGGGTCTCTTTAGCATCGGAAATCTATCGCCTCTAATTGGTCTGACCAAGCTATGTAGAGCATGACTGCCATTAATGGGAATACTCGAGCCAGCTGGCCTAAAACATTTCCCCTTCACGTTCCCACTGAGATTGCTTTCACGAGACCAACGGAACCAATCGCCAAAAATAAGGACAGCTTAGCAACTTGGATGTCTTCTAAGAAGAAAGTCCTATCAGCCACTTCATCCCACCAAAACTAGTTTATTTTCTCCCCCCAGATTCATGACTTTTGTGTCTGTTACAAAGGGGGTTTTGCTGATCATAGTCTTTGGGTCCCAGTATTCTATTTTGTGCTGATACATCCCATTCAAGCCTAGCCCTCTCTTCACTGACTGTGTTCCCTTCAGCCCAATTCCCACCTGGCATATACCTTGGAGATTTGATGAATGAAAGGACTCAAATAGACCAGATAGTCCTCGCTGGCCCTGATATCCATAAAAAGCTTGGAAATGGATTATGCAATTGCCCTCAATCTTTTTGTTCCAGAAAAAAAGATGGGCTCAGATGGATGCCTGCGTAAAAATGGTTCTTAGCTGTGTACTCATAACTTCTCTGAATTGAGTGGTGAAAGTTGAAGTAGGAGGAAAGGAAATTAAATGTCCTTCTAGTATTCCTTTGGACTCAGGTCTGACATATGAGATAATAACCTATATTGAAATGCCAAGAACTTTATCTCAACCAAGGAGAGGACACTTTGACAGATTTATTATGCCTTCATGTTACATAGGCACTGAAACCAAGTAATAAACCTATAAAATAGCCATTTGCACAAGGCAGATGCACCTGAAACCTCTTGTTTATGTTTCGATGTAGCAGAAATGATTCTGTTTAGGGAAACCTATGCAGTTATGGTGATCCAGCGGCATCTCTTGGTAACTTAGCTTACGGCCCCAGTTGCTGTTGAGTTGGGTTCTAGATGGTTACTACCTTGAAAAGGGTGTTTGGTGCCTTATGTGATGGGAGCCAGAGCCTGCTAGGAGTAAACAAAGCGGATTCATGTCCACATCAACACACAGCTTTAGCGGGGGGTGGGAATGGCACACAGCCTCCCCCACATTTGGGACTCGGCTCCCACATCCCCTGCCTGTGTGCGTCATCTTCCTCTTTACTCTCTTGACAGTAACTTGAAAATGGCGAAATCCTCTTCTCTGAACTTTCTTATGGTATGGGCAACATTTGTGTCCCGTTAGCGTACTAGATAGCTCTTACCGTGAGTATTAGAACTGTTACAGCCTGCCATTGCCTCAGTTTCCCATGTTTGTGGAATCGATGGTGAAATAGCAGGGCTAAGGAATTACTGGGTACGTTTTAGCCTGTGGGTAATGCCTTAGTGTTGTTCTAAAGGATTTGTTATTTATATTTAAAATAAATGTTCACAAACGTTTGAAAGGAACAAAATGATCAGGGATGGCTGTTTGCCATGGGTCTCATTTTCACTCTTTTCTGTAAGAAAAAATAACGATGTCTTATTATATATTTTTTCATTTTTATTGTACAAGTTTGTAAGTAATCCCAATTTTAATAAAGTTTTATAGACTATATAATGGTCTGTCTTAATGAACATGTACTTTTCTTATTTGGATCTCTTGAGGCAATTAGCTTCTAAGTGTCATCTTTCTGATGAGATGGTGTTGCACGCCATCATTCCCCACCCTAGGTCTGTCTTGGTCTACTTCCATCCATGGACTGGATGATTTTCCAGCATGCTGGATCTTGAAGGGATATTCTTTTTTTTTTTTTAAGATTTTATTTATTTTGGAGAGCACAAGCTGGGGGCAAGAGGGAGAAGCAGGCTCCCCGCTGAGCAGGGAGCCCAATGTGGGACTCAATCCCAGGACCCTGGGATCATGACCTGAGCTGAAGGCAGATGCTTAACGAACTGAGCCACCCAGGCGCCCATCGAAGGGGTATTCTTGTAGGAGTCACAGGTTGTATGACCATGCTGTCTCACAGGGAAAAACACGTATAAGCTATTCCTAGTCCAGGAACTACTCCGGGTATACTTCAGTTCTTTTTTTTTTTTTTTTTTTAAGATTTACTTATTTTTATTTGAGACAGAGAAAGCATGAGCAGGGGGGTGGGGGAGAGGGAGAGGGAGAATCTCCAGCAGATTCCCCGCTGAGCACAGAGCCCCACTCGGGGCTCAATCTCACAATCCTGAGATCATGACCTGAGCCAAAACCGAGAGTTGGACACTCAACCAACTGAGCCACCCAGGCGCCCCTACTTCTTTCTTTATAATGGCATAAAATCTTTTGTTTCTCCACTGGGGTGAGGGGAAGACCTGTGAATGTCTGTGAGATGTCTGCCAAGAGCTTAGTGTAGGGAGAGAGGGGGCAGGACTGTCGTGAGTATTAGGGGCCCTGGAATAAAAAGTTCAATTATGTGTAGGCCTGGCTTCTGCAGGAGAAGTCTGGTACCTTCCATTTTCTTTTATGTTTTAGCTATTTCCTTTGCTCTGGGGATCCGTTACGGCAATTGCATTAATTCTCTGCCTGTGTCCTCTCTTCTCACTTATTTAGACTACATGGAAATCTATTGTCCATTTTTCAAAGACAGTCGGTGAAATAGGAAGAATCAGGATGGAGACCATATGTAAATTTATGTAGATGAATGCACACTAATGGCATCTTTTCTCCTCTCCCTTCTATAACTATACTAGGTAAATAAGAGATGGAGGTGATTATAAATCATTGACTTAATACAAAAGCAGTATTGCTAGGTATGCAACACCACAGGGTTTTAGGACAAAAAAAGGTGGTGTGTAAAGAAGTTCTTCTCAAACTTGAACCTGCGTAGGAATCATCTGGGAAGCTAGTGAAATGCAGACTTCTTCTTCTTCTCCTTCTCCTCCTCCTCCTTCTCCTTCTTTTTTTTAAGATTTTATTTATTTGACAGAGAGAGACAGCCAGTGAGAGAGGGAACACAAGCAGGGGGAGTGGGAGAGGAAGAAGCAGGCTCCCAGCGGATGAACCTGATGTGGGGCTCCATCCCATAACGCCGGGATCACGCCCTGAGCCGAAGGCAGACTCTCAACGACTGAGCCACCCAGGCACCCCAAAATGCCGACTTCTGATACAATAAGTCTGGGTTGAGGCCCAAGATTCTGCATTTCTAATAAGCTCCCAGGTGATTCAGATACGGGGTGTGGACCTCACTTTGAAGAGCAAGGATGTAAAACACTTAGCTTGTTGCCTGGCACACAGTAAGTATTTGATCAATGCTACTAATTGACACCAAATAATGTGTGAGAGTCAAGAAGATCCTCTACCACCAAACAGCTTCACCATATCTGACAACTTCTGTGTTCTTACTGGGTAGCGTCTTTTAAAAATGAATATCCTTGGGGCGCCTGGGGGGCTCAGTCGTTGGGCGTCTGCCTTTGGCTCAGGGCGTGATCCCAGGGTCCTAGGATGGAGCCCCACATCAGGCTCCGCTGGGAGCCTGCTTCTTCCTCTCCCACTCCCCCTGCTTGTGTTCCCTCTCTCGCTGGCTGTCTCTCTCTCTGCCAAATAAATAAATAAAATCTTTAAAAAATATATAAAAATGAATATCCTTGGGAGGACTTCTGCATATGAACTAGTTTAATCAGATTACTGCCTTCCCAACAGTGTCAGTAATCAGCACTAAAGGATCTAGAATTGTTTCTTCTTTCTTCTTCTTCGTTTAACTTTTCTTTTTGCCAGCTCTATTGAAGTATCATTTATACACAATAAAATTCATTGTAAGTTTTGCTGAGTTTTGACAAAAGGAGTCAATTGACAGTTGTGTAACCACTACCGCAGTCATGATATAGAGCATTTCCATCGCCCCCAAAGTTCCCTCATGCCCCTTATACAGACTAGAAATGTTAATGGGGAGAAGAGGAAGGTGGTGGAGGAAAACCAGTCACTCCAGTTACTTGAGCTTTGGCCTGGGGATCAGATCCCAGGCCTGCATCCCCCAGGCCACCTCTCACCCCAGGAATGCTCTGACAGATCTTGAAATCCCCACAGACTTGGATGTGTATTTGTACGTCATTAATTTAGAGTGACCCATTCATCCCAGTGTGGCCAAAACCTTCCTAGTTTTAGTATTCAAGTTCCCACGTTCAGAGGACTCATCCTAGGTCCCAGACGAACTAGGATGTTTGGTCTTCCCGGCTGCGATGTTGATGCCATTGTGTCTCGGCCTGAGGATGCCATCTCATTTTAGGATCCCTTCTCTCGTGTGATCACATAGCAGGCACTCAGAAAATGAGTGGGTGGACACACAGATAAGCCCCATGCTGTGGGCAGCTGCAGATTCTCGGCCTGGAGAACAGGAGACCTGGGTTCCAGACCTGGGTTCCCAGGATCACACCGTGGGAAAGTGGCTTCTCACCCTAGGTCTGTTTCCTCCACGCAAAAGAGAGGACCTGTGGTCCTTTCTGTCTCTGACACAGATGCTGCGTCCACATACACCTGGGACTGTGTGCTGATGGCACTTCCACTTGGCTTCCTCGCTCTTTCCCTGGCCTTTTTTCTCCCTTTGGATATATATAGTGGATCAATAAATCACGTAAGGGCAGGTTGATAATGGAACTGCTGATGGGCCAGGCATATGCAGAGTGCTTTTGTGAGAGCAGCTGAGTGTGGACCTTGAACCAAGCAGCAGTGGCTGGGAGTTGGAGGGTCGAGTCTCTCTTCAGCTAAGTGTGTGTAATGACCCATTTGCTCTTTGTGCGTGCCTGGGAGAGAGGATGGTGGGCAGAGGGAGCCTGTTGTTTAGGAATTTTCCTGGGTGGATGAGGGGCGTCCTGGAAAACAGGATTGTGTGAGCCTCTTGTCTATCGGAGGCGGCTAGTTCCAGCTGGGCTGGTGCCAGGAAGCAGTATCTCAGGGTCTCATTCAGGTTCCTCGCACAGAAGGATAAAAATCTGAAGTACCAAGCAAGACTTGGGGTAAACCTATGGGTGACGTAGGGTCAAGAAGCTGCATTCTGTTCCTGGTTCTGCCACATATTGTCTGTGGAACCTCAGTATTTGCCTCTAATTTTCCTTTTCAATGGAGTGAGTAGCTGCACTGCTTAGCTCACAGGCTGGTGTGATTCAGTGAGATGGTACAGGTGGGAGTCAATGAAACTGCCGTCTATACAAATGCCAGGTGATATTACTAACTATAGCCTTTGGGTCTGTTTGTGGGGGCTGACTCATTGCGGGAGGGAATTTGGGGATTTTGTCTGCTTTGTTCCCCAAATAATGTCATTAATACCCTCTGACTCCCAACGAGATAGGTAGATTTGAGGGAAGTGCTGTTTCTTTGCTAGGGAAGACACCCCAGACTGCCTTCCTCTTTGACAAAATTCCTGACTTTGGAAAAGCTTTTCCCTGGCTATAAATTCCACTCCTCTTATTTCCAAATTTTGGAGGCGGTGGAACAAGAACTTTACCTGGGCCCCTCAGCTGAGTCCAGCCGGATACGCTTTCCTACCTAGAGGGGGCTTGCTCAGGTGACTGGGCATCTGCCTCTGGGGCTTCAGGCCTGGGAAGGGTTAATGGAGCCACACCCTCAGCAGGAACAGCCTCGGACTTTGTGCTGAGCAGCCCTCTCCGGCCTCTCCTGGCTCGTCTGGCACAGGGAGCCTTGGCTAAAGGAGGCAGCACGGCGGAAGGGCAGAAGAGTGGACACCGGCAAGAGGAGGACAACCTTTTTCCTGGCCTCTCTGACACCATGGACAGCTCCCGTTAACGAAGGCACCTCTCCACCCTTGGGGCCTGGGACTCCTATGCCCCCTTCCCGTGGAATTGGGATTTCATTCACCATTCTCCAAGGGACGCTGAAGTCACACCCGAGTTCCAGTGTTGGGTGAGTCTTGCCTTGACCTGTCACTGCTCTGCACATCTAGGGGTGCCCTCTCTGGGGACTGCTTCCTTTTTCCCTTCCCCCTTCCAACCCATCACATTCCCACTCCCCTCAAATCCAAATCCAAAGAAGATGCCTTCCTCTAGCCCTGCTTCTGCTGCTCACCCCTGCCTGCCAAGTTACTAAAAACTTTTATTTCTTAATCTGGAAAATGTGGGATAATAATAGTACCCACTTCAACGGGATATTGTTCGTAAGCATCAAATGAATTTATGTATGTAGTGTTTGGAGCCCTGCCTGGCCCGTGGTACCTGATTGTTAGAGATTGGTATTGTCCCTGTTCTTACTGCTCTCTCAGTTGTGTCCTTCCAGGAGGTGACGAGTACTCTCATTTTCTGAAACTTGGGGGAAGCAGAGTGAGGGCTGAAGGCAGCCTCTTTTCCCCTCTGGCCCCACCTTCCATCTCTGCTTCCCTCCCCTCCCCCACCCAGGTTGAGCATTGCTGGGGACTAGGAGGACGTGGCTTTTTATTCCTGTTAGGGAGTAGCCCTGACCATTGTACTAATGGTTCTGTCCTACACCAGGCCACCCCACCTACTCGGTCCCACAGGAAAGACTGAGGAGGGCTGGGCTTCCTCCTGAGGTTATACCTGCCATGTGCCCACTGCATGGGGCTGAGCCCCACAATAACTCTGCTCCTCCTTGCCCACTCCCACCAGCTACTAAAAAGCTGGGTGTGTCCCTCAGGGGCAAAGTCCATGCGGAAGGTTACAGCAATGGGTGTAAAAGCTGGAGTTGGAGAACTAGGGACAGACATGTACACACATCCAGAGATGGTGATAGCTACTTGATGGAGAAACCGACCTCACTTTTACTCAGGGTATTCTAATCTTTTGTGGAAGAACTCCTGCCTCTGTCCTCTAACTCATCAATCACCTCATTCAGCCCCTATTTACAAGATGAATCTCACTGTGGCAATGAGAGGGGGCCTTTGGAAGAGCGTTTGCACTGGGTGTGGGTGGGCTGGGTGACTGAACTGGAGGTAGCGAGAGGTAGGAGCTGAGAAGGAGAACTGGGGGCAGAGGGTCAGGGATTCTGCGCCCTGGCCAGGGCCTCCGTGCAGGAGGGAGCGAGCTCCCAGAGCTTACCCTTTCCTCCCCAGGCTGGTCGGTGGCAAGCAGAGCTGTGCTCCACCACCCACCCCACCCCCGCCCCCGTGGCTGCTTCCTTACCCCACCAAAGCAGATGGTCCTGTCCCATCCCTGCCCCACCCCTCCAGCCCTAACCCAGGGAGCAGGGGATTCTCCCTACTCGGGGAGAGTTCCCACAGCTTCCACTGTGATCTTGGGGTAGTCCAGAGGCCTCCCTGGGTTGAGGACTATCTCTAGGGCCAGGAGTTGGAGAGGAAGGCTCCCTTACGTCCTTCTGCCCTCTTCCCCTCACACCGTTACTGGCCCCTAAAGCTGAGTAGACTTCAGCTAACTGACCCCCTTACTCTCAGGACCAGAAGCCCCTCTGGACATGACTCTTCTGGAAGGCTCTGTGGGGGTGGAGGACCTTGTGCTCCTGGAACCCCTGGAGCAGGGGTCTCTGCTCAAGAACCTCCAGCAGCGCTATGAACACAAGGAGATTTATGTGAGTGCCTGTGGCTGCCCCTGGCTGCGGTGTGTGGCCTGCGAGCGCCTGTGCTCCCACTCCTTCCTCCCCTGCCAGCTTCCCCTACCCCCAGCCCTGCTCATTCTCTTTACCTTTTTTGCCTCCAGACCTACATCGGGAATGTGCTGATCTCAGTGAACCCCTACCAACAGCTGCCCATCTACGGCCCGGAGTTCATTGCCAAATATCGGGACTATACCTTCTATGAGCTGCAGCCCCACATGTAAGTAAAGGCACCGAGGGAAGGCTGACAGGGCCCCCGCTTCCTGACAGCGAGACACCCTAATTTCCTCTATCCTTTCTCCTGAAGGAAGCTCTCCAGCTTCTCCTCCCCCCCCCCCGCCCCCAGGAAGCCCCTTTCTAGACCTATCACTTGCCTCAGTCTAGTCCCAGCGAGGAGGGCGGCTGACCCTGGGGCTGGAGATGGAGTGAAAGATGGTGTCTTCGATTAGCCCCACCTCAGTCATCACCTGCGTCCTCCCCCCCAAGCTATGCTTTAGCAAACGTGGCATACCAGTCACTGAGGGACCGGGACCGAGATCAGTGCATCCTCATCACGGGCGAGAGTGGAGCCGGCAAGACTGGTGAGGCGCCTGGCTGGGGGGGAGGGGGGCGTGGAGTCCCTGCTGAGCTATCCCCTCGCCTCTTCCCCAGCCAGGCCCAGTCCTGCCCCTACCCCAGAAATTCCTGCCCAGTTTTTCTGCTTCTGACCAGTGTGAGGTGCTGGACCTAAGGGGAGTTAAGGTGGGGGGATCCATGTGAAGGTTTCTCTCACGCAGAGGCTAGCAAGCTGGTGATGTCGTATGTGGCAGCTGTCTGTGGGAAAGGGGAGCAGGTGAACTCTGTGAAGGAGCAGCTGCTTCAGTCAAACCCGGTGCTGGAGGGTGAGGATTCCAGTCTCTGCCTTCTCTGCCCACCCCCACCCGACTGGCCCCAGAGACACGGTAGCCCTCTTACCCTGTTCTCATTCAGCCTGAAAAATCTGAGATTGGCATCATGGCTGGAAGACCTTCCTCCTTCCCCTTCTCCAGAGCCCCTCTTCTCCCCTCTGTCTCCTCACCTCTCCTCTCCCCATCTCTGCAGCTTTTGGCAATGCCAAGACCATTCGCAACAACAACTCCTCTCGATTTGTGAGTGACAGTCTTCCTGGCCTGGGAGGAGAGGGTGTGGGGGCTTGAGGAGGAATGTGGCACAGACCCCTGCTGGACAGGGTGGTGAGAAGAGGAGGAAGCAAAGTCTCTCTCTTTCTCTCTGGTCTTTGAAGGGAAAATACATGGATATTGAGTTTGACTTCAAGGGATCCCCACTCGGTGGCGTCATCACAAACTGTACGTTTCTCCCCATTCTTGTTTTCGTTTTTGCTTTTTTAAAGATTTTATTTGTTTATTTGAGAAAGAGAGGGCGAGTGTACAAGCGGGGGGAGGGGAGAGGGAGAGGGAGAAGTAGATTCCCTGCTGAGCAGGGAGCCCAATGACATGGGGCTCGATCCCAGGACCCTGAGATCATGACCTGAGTCAAAGGCAGCCACTTAAGTGACTGAGCCACCCAGGCGCCCCGAACGTGTCTCCCCATTCCGCTCACCACTCTCTCTCCTCCCTGCCCCACGGTGTCCCTTTCTGCTGATCTGCTACTGTAGGAAGGGATAGTAGGCTACCACCAGGAGACTGCCCAAGCCCTGGGAACAGCAGCGACGAGGGCAGACTCAGAGGGAAGCTGTGGCATCTCCCTGGCCCTCAGGAGGTTCTCTTCTAATCCCCTGCCAGATCTGCTGGAGAAATCCCGAGTGGTGAAGCAGCTTGAAGGAGAAAGGAACTTCCACATCTTCTATCAGCTACTGGCCGGAGCAGAGGCTGACCTGCTGAGTATGTGCCTGTCCCAGACACCGGGCAGAAGATCCCCAACCTCCACTCAGTCTCCTCTGGGCCCCGGCAGCCCTCTTCCCTGCAGCCCTCGGGCCTCTTCTTCCTGCGTTGCCTATGCTAAATCTCATCCACTCGTTGTTGGGAACAATCCCTGACCTCTGTGTTCTCTTCTTTTTCTGGGATTGTATTGCTAGGAATAAACCTTCTGGCCTCTTGCCCTGCTCTTTTTCCTCTGTCCTGCTTGGGTTGCCCATTCCCTGGGCTGGCTTCAAAAATGGAACCCTTATTTCCATCTATCATTCTTTCCTATCTTGAATTGAAGGGACTTTATCGATAGCTCAGCAGAAAATCAGACAGGATAGTCTAAGTGTTCAAGAACGTTTGATGAGCCATAGTGGAGATTGTTCTGGGCCTACACCTGCCTCACCCAGGCCCTGTCCTTGACTTACTCTTCTTAGATGGCTTTATGGAGGTTCCATGTATCCATTCATCAAACATCCCTTGAACACCTACTATGATGGAACATTGTGCTAGGCTCTAGCAGTGCAGAGTTGAATAAGATGACATGGACCCTGTCCTCGAGAGCCTATGGTCTTCCAGGGATGGCAGATGCATGAACAGAAACACTGCAGAATACAGTGTGATCAGTGCCAACAGGCCTGTGCCGGTGTCTGTAGGAGCAGAAGTCGGGGAGCACTCTGCCTTGTCCCGGGGAGCCCTGGGTGCTGGATGGGCCCGAGGTGGCTCTGGGTGGACATCACTGCCGAGTCTGGTGGGACTTCAGGCCTTGCCAGAGTTTGCCTCCCAGTCTTGCCTCTAGCTGTGAGCACTGTGGGTATCTGGCCCCCAAGGACCTGTCCTTTTGGTTTCTGGTTGTTCTCTGCTGGATGTGTGCCCTCTCCTCCCCCTCCTGGGGATCTGCATGGTTCAAGAGCCCCTGCAGCTCTCATTATTCCTTCCTGGCTCAATAGTCTTGGTTGTGCTCAGTTTGTCTGAATCATAGGCACTAGTATCTTGTTCTGGTTGTCTCTGTCACCCATTGATTTAAGTTAAGTCTGAGCAGGGCCTCCCTGGTGTCATCATCCCAGGACCTTTCTGACTCATTCTTTGTCCAGACACCCCTCTTTAGTAGGTTCCTATTTCAAAATTTGTGTCTCAGGGGAAGCTGCCATTAAACTCTAGTTTGAGGGACATTCCCTGATTCTCAGATCATGTGAATAACAGATAATTGATATCCCTCAAGCTCCATGCTTAACCTACTCCTTCCCATCTCCGGCAAACAGCTTCGACCATTCCCTTGATTCATTTATTAAAAAGAAAAAAGTTTGTGTATGCCAGCCAGGCACACAGGCTATGAAGACGAGAAACAGTTCCAACGCACAAGTTGTTCATTTGTGCGAGACACAGAAAAAGACAAAACCCGATCCATGTGTTATGGGCTGGGCTAGAGATTCACCATAGGGGAAAGCCAGAGAGCCTTTTGGCTCAGCCCCCAACATCAGAGAAAAGCTTCCAGAAGAGGGCTCAGGGTTGGGGAACCTTGCACCTGCCACTTTGTTGGTGCTTAGTGAACAAATAATGAATGGGCCAACCCCAGCCAAGGGTGAGGCATTGAGGCTCCGGGAGGGGGGGGAGTATGTGCTTGCCCTTCTTTCCTCACCTCTGTCCTCTCAGAGCCACTGAGAACCGAGCAGGATGGAGAGTATGCCCGTTTGTTTTCATTGTTTAGAACCCTGAGGATGGGACGAGGAGTGGAATGAGTCTTTTCTTCCATACAAGTTGGAAAGAAACCCAACAATTAAGAACACCCAAACCCTAAATACTGCTTAAAAATTTAGTCTATTATCATATGAATTAATGATCCCCAAACAAAGGCAGCAGGAGAAGAGCCTAAAACAAAATGGCTCCTTTGAATTAATGAGTAAACCAAGCTAGGGCAGCGACTGTGAGAGTCGAGGCCAGAGGACTCCTGAGAGCCTGCGTATTAACCCTCTTTCTTCGCACTGGCCCTCCCAGAGGCCCTGAAGCTCGAGCGGGAGACAAGATGCTATGTCTACCTAAACCGGAAAGTGTCCAGAGTTGACGGCATGGATGATGCCTCCAACTTCAAGGCTGTACAGGTGGGTGCCCAGGGTGGGCCCAGGCTTTGTGTTTGAGAAGGGAGGCATTGAACTGGCATCACGGTTCAGCTTCTGATTTCCTCTCTCTCCTCAAGAGTGCAATGGCTGTGATTGGGTTCTCAGAGGAGGAGATCCAGCAGGTGCTGGAGGTGACGGCCCTGGTGCTGAAGTTGGGGAACGTGGAGCTGGCAGACGAGTTCCAGGCCAATGGGGTATCAGCAAGTGGCATCCGTGATGGGAGAGGTCTGCACCGCCCTGCTGGTACCCCCAAGCAGCTCCCAGAATCTCCTGCTATAATTTCTGTTCTCCCACCATCTCCTACATAACTGACTCCACTCTGATTCAGTCCCACTCAGCCCATTCCCGAGTTCTTCCCCAAACACACTCAGGGAGAATTCCCGGTGAGACATTTTGGAATGAGGTTATGAAGTGTGATAGACCTAGATTCTGGGACCTCTCTGAATCTCACTGGAGTCTTTACAAAGAATTTCAGGAAATTCTCCTATTAAAGCAGGTAATGCATTCGAAGTGTTCAGAGCTCCCTCTCTCCTCCTCCCCCCCAGAGATTCTTCCTGGGCCGTGTCCTGGCTGGACTGTAAGGACATCCCCAGCAAGACCTAGGGACACCCGTCTCCCAGCAGTGTCACTTCTCAGCCCGCCCTCCCCGGGAGGAAAGCCCTCTTTCAGGCCATGTTGTGTTTCCTCCTCACTCCAGGTATTCAGGAGATTGGGGAAATGATGGGTTTGAATTCAGAGGAACTAGAGAAAGCTTTGTGCTCAAGGACCATGAAAACAGCCAAAGAAAATGTGGTCACTGCACTGAATGTCGTTCAGGTAAGGGCCCGATGGGAGGAGGCTGATCTGGGGACTCTTCTGTGGCTGCCATCCTAACCAGCTGGCCCTGCCCTGCAGGCTCAGTATGCTCGTGATGCTCTGGCCAAGAACATCTACAGCCGCCTTTTCAACTGGATTGTGAATCGAATCAATGAGAGTATCAAGGTCAGAGATGGCTCTCCTCCCCCAACACTCCCTGTCCGCTTCACCTTTCTTGCCCCAGTCACTATCCCCATACTTTGGGTTCTGAGATGAGCAGAGGAGGAAGGATGAAGGGTAGGGTACAGTCCCTTCCAATAGTGTGTTGTTGTGGAAACATCTCTGGGTTTTGAGTTTGACTCTCTGGAACCCCTACTTACCAGCTGTGTGGCCTTTTTGTTTCACAGAGATTCTGAGCCTCAGTTTCCTGATTTGGAAAATTGGACAGTAATGCCTACCTGCTTCACAGGGCTTAGTGAGGATTGGATAAAATTACGTACATGGTTACCATATAACCCAGAAATTCCACTCCCAGATATATATCTGAGAGATCTGAAAGCAGATGTCCACATAAAAACCTGTACCCAAATGTTCAGAGAGGCATTATTCATAGTAGCCAAAAAGTGGAAATTACTCAAATGTCCGTCAGTGGATGAATGGATAAACAGAATGTGGTCTATCCATAAAATGGGATATTATTCGGCCGTAAGACGGAACGAAGGACTGATTCATGCTCAGCATGGACAAATCTTGAAAACATTCAAGTGGAAGAAGCCAGACACAAAAGGCCACATTTTGTATGATTCCATTTATTTGAAATGTCCGGAATAGGCAAATCCATGGAGATGGGAAGTAGAGTAATGGCTAGCAGGGGCTTGGGGTGGGGGGACGGGAAGGAGGAGTGACTGCTAGTGGGTGTGGGTACAAGATTTCTTTTGGAGATGATGAAAATGCTCTGGAATTAGGCAGTGGTGATGGTCATACACCTTTTTAGGTAACTTAAAGGGTAAATTTTATGGAATATGAATTAGATCAGAATAGAGCTATTGTTGAAAACTTTTTGTACATGAAAATGCCGTCAGTTCAGAAGCTCTTACTGAAAGGCAGCAGGGAAAAATAGACTTTGAATCTAGGTTTGGGTAAATGCTTAGCCTTTTTGAAATTTGATTTGTTCATCTGTAAAATGGGAATAATCACACCTTCTAGGGTTATCGTGAGGTTTAATGAAGTAAGAGCATAGATTTGTAAAATGCTCTACAATTCTAAGAAATGGCTATTCTCCTGAGAGGATCTTAATGTCTTCCTACCTCGTACCCTGGGAGCACCACCCGAAATCTGTTCACATCTCCCTTCTCCCTCCCTCCCTCTGCTTGTCCTCTACAAGCATGTAGAGGAGGAAGGAGAATAAAATCACAACAGTTCTTTCCCAGCATGGTCAAGCTCACCCGAGTTCCGTTTGCCCTCTGCTCCAATCACCTCCACCCCAGAAGGGCCTGGCCTGCTGTGCAGAGGCGCCCGTCCTCAGATTTATCTTTTCCTCCTCTTCAGGTGGGCACTGGGGAGAAGAAGAAGGTGATGGGGGTCCTGGATATCTACGGCTTTGAAATTTTAGAGGTGAGAGAGCCTCACCCAACTGCAGCACCCTGCTTCCCTAGGGTTAGGACATGTAGGCTCAAAGGGGGAGGGGTGGAGAGAGGGGAGGTGTAAGGCTGAGAGGCAGGAAGGTCTTGGGCTGAGCTGCTCCCTGTCTGCCCCGGGTCCCCTCCCTCAGGATAATAGCTTTGAGCAGTTTGTGATCAACTATTGCAACGAGAAGCTGCAGCAGGTGTTCATCGAGATGACGCTGAAAGAGGAGCAAGAGGAATATGAGAGAGAGGTACGCCGGGCTTACCCCCACGTACACTCTCGGAAATTGCTTCTGGGCACGTGCTGGATCTGTCCTTTCCCTCCATCACAATTTCCTCTCACTTGTCCCCAGATGGGAACACAAAGGACAAAAAGTTTTCCTTGCACCGGTGAACAGTCCAGCATTACCAAGAAGCCCTGGTTTTTGCTCTCTGTTGCCCAGTCCCCCTGCTCCCACCCCAGGCCACACAAGGAAGGGCAGACTGATGGAAGGGGGTGTGTGGGGAGACCTCACGAGGGTGAGGTGACGGCCGTGCGCGGCCTGCGGCGCGCTGTGAACCAGACTGAGAAGGGACATTTCTCCTGGCCTCATCACCCTACCACATCCCTTTTGGTGCTCTTCTCTAATGTCTCAGAATGCTTTGTCTCCTCGGGCCCTGGCTGATGTCACCGTCCCCTCTTGTGGCACCCTGATCCCAGACTTCCTCCTCAGATATGCCCCATGGCTCAACATTTCCACACTCCTTCCCCTGTTTGGCGAGAACCCTTGTTTTCTATGGCTAGGTGTTAGAAGAGCTATCTGATTGAGCTAATCCACCCCAAAGTGTGAATGGCTGGGAGTCTCACTCATCAGAACCCTCCCAGGGATGCTGCCTGTGAGCCCTCAGGACTCTGGTGTGGCAGAATTTCAGGCAATGTGGTCACAATGTGTGGGGAAGGCTTTTGTTTTTTAGTTGTTTCGTGGGTTTTTATTTTAAAAAATTAACGATCAAATAGAGAACACATTCCCATGCTTCAAAATTCAAAAAGCTTAAAACAGCGTATGAAGAAGGGCTCCCTCCCAGCCCGTCTCCAGCCTCCTAGCACTCCTCCCATCTGGAGGTGACTGGAGTGGCCCTCTTTTCAGAGGGCTCTTACGTGTAATCAAGCAAGTCTATAAGTACATCTTCCCACGGATTTCTTCAAATGGCAGCGAATACACTCTGCTCTACACCTTGCTTTCATCCGTTAACAGGACAGGTTTCCGTATCGGTATACAGCTACGTAGGATTGCAAGGATATCGTACTTCATTTAACTCGTGGGGAAGGTGTATCGCGGATGAAGTGGGAGGGCAGCTTTACTTAATTCCACTCTGCCTTCCCTAAAGATCTGTGAGGAGGATGAGAGAGAGAGGCGTGTGTTCCCCAGCCACACCCCACACCTGGAAATGGCCTGAGCCTGGGAGGGCTCGCCCTTGGGTGGGATCAGGAGCTATCTCACCTGCGGCTGTCCCTTAAGTGGGGAACAATTGTCTTCGGGTTGTCTTCTGTACCATCATTGCCTTAAAAAAAAAAAAGATTGATTGATTGATTGATTTTTATTTTTAATTAAGGCACCTGGGTGGGGTGGCTCGGTTGGTTGGGTGTCTGCCTTCGGCTCAGGTCATAATCTCAGGGTCCTGGGATGGAGCCCCATGTCCAGCTCCCTGCTCAGCAGGGAGTCTGCTTCTCCCTCTCCCTCTGCCCTACTCATACTCTCGTTTTCTCTCTCTCTCTCAAATAAATAAATAAAGTCTTTTAAATAAAGATTATAAAATCTTTAAAAAATGATTTATCTATTTATTTGAGAGAGAATGAGAGAGCACATGCACATAGGGGGGAGGGGCAGAGGGAGAGGGAGAAAGAGTCTCCAGCAGACTCCGAGCTGAGCACAGAGCCCGACACAGGGCTTGACCTCACAACCCTGATAGCAGGACCTGAGCTGAAACCAAGAGTCAGAAGCTTGACCGACTGAGCCACCCAGGCACCCCCATTCTCGCTTAAAAAAAAAAACAAACTACAATCCCAAAGTATCAGGTAGATTAGTGGTTCTTAAACTGTGGTCCTAGACCAGTAACACCAGCACCCCCAGGAAGGTGGTAGAAAGGCCGATTGCTGGGCTCTGCCCCGGATGCGCTAAATCAGAAACCCAGCAGTCTGGTGGGGCCCAGCAGTCTGTTTCCCCAAGCCCTCCAGACGACTGTGATGCCAGTGTGAGAAGCACTGAGGTAGGGCTTTGAAGATGTATCAAGTTAGGTCTGTTGTTTGATGAAGTTGGCTCACGTGCTTTGGTTTTATAGGTTGTTGCGAGAGCAGTGTGGCCATTTGCTCTTCCACATACTCAGGGATCTTTCCCTTCTCCCACAGTGGGGTAATCCCTATCCCAGCTTCACTCAACATATCACACTTCCCTCTCCACCCCACAGTACCCACAGGGCTCTCTATAGCATCTCCCCCTCCCTCATGGCTGCTTTGGGTCCTCTCACATGTCTAGCCACCCACCCCACAAATTCTCCATCAACCTTGGAGGGATGGGGACCTAAACAGAAACCACACCAAGCACCGCTCCTAACTATAGGGCTTTCTGAGTCCTTTGTGGAGTGGGTGAAAGGAAGCCTGAGTCCCGTAAGGTCTTTGGAGACATGTCTTGGACCTGCTCCTGTGACCTGTCACGTCTCCTCTTGCCAGGGCATACCGTGGACAAAGGTGGACTACTCTGATAATGGCGTTATCTGCAACCTCATTGAGCATGTGAGTTATCCTTCTCTCATCTCTGAGACCTCCTTCCTCTTCCAGACTGACTGAATATCCTTGCCCTGTCTCTCTCACCTGCCTCTCCCTGCCCCACTTGGTAATGGTAAAGAGGACAAAGGATGAGGGGCAGAGGGACATCAGTCAGGATGTGGACATATCGGAGGACCTGGCTGAGGTTGGGCTGATCTTGTTTCCCTGACCAGAATCAGCGAGGCATCCTGGCCATGCTGGACGAGGAGTGCCTACGGCCTGGGGTGGTCAGTGACACCACCTTCCTAGCGAAGCTGAATCATCTCTTCTCCAAGCACACTCACTATGAGAGCAAAGTCACCCAGAATGCCCAGCGCCAGTATGACCACACTATGGGCCTCAGCAGCTTCCGTATCTGCCACTATGCGGGCAAGGTGACATGGCAGGGCTGGAGGGTAGAGACTAGGGCTGGGCGTGGGTGGAAGGCAATGGGGGAGAAACTGAGGGGAGATGAGATCTGGGAGTACTTCACGCTGATACTGGGAGCACCAAGTGCTGGGACAAGGTCATGGGCCCTCCAGACCAACAGCCGTTCCTCTACAGGTGACTTACAACGTGAACGGCTTCATTGATAAGAACAATGACCTACTCTTCCGGGACTTGTCCCAGGTCATGTGGAAGGCCCGGCACCCTCTCCTTCAGTCCTTGTTCCCTGAGGGAGATCCCAAGCAGGCATCTCTCAAACGCCCCCCGACTGCTGGGGCCCAGTTCAAGAGTTCCGTGGCCATACTCATGAAGAACCTGTATTCCAAAAACCCCAACTATATCAGGTGACACGCTGGGCACATAGGGAAATACAGTGCACATGATGACACATGCCGTGTCCGCGCGCTGCAGACCCTGTCCTTTGCGGGGGGGGGGCAGGGTGTCTCTGGAATAGGGGTATCAGAGGCCCTTTCCTCCTAAAAAACAAAGCCAGATGAGTTGCTGAAAGTCCTGTAGCAGGGAGAGCATCAGACTTTGGTAGGGACCATGCATCAGTGAGTGAAGCTGGGAAGGCCAGTGTGTTCACTTCCTCTGAAATGTTTCTACTAAGGGGAATGTGTGCAGAATAGGGTTACGGAGACCAGGATAGGTCATACTTGCAAAGGTGAAGCTCCTGAGGCCCATGCCTTGCACCCCCCGCCCAGGTGTATAAAGCCTAATGAGCATCAGCAGCGAGGTCAGTTCTCGTCGGAGCTGGTGGCCATCCAGACTCGGTACCTAGGGCTGCTAGAGAATGTGCGAGTGCGACGGGCGGGCTACGCCTACCGCCAGGGGTACAGGCCCTTCCTGGAAAGGTACCGATTGCTGAGCCGGAGCACATGGCCTCGCTGGAATGGCGGAGACCGGTAAGATTCCTGCGGGAGACGGGAGCAGGGAAGGGCAGTGCAGGGACCATCTGGGCCGGGGAGAGAGCAGTGTCCTGTAAATCACCAAAGCTCCCTGAATGGATACTTGGGGAAATGAATGATCACTTTTCAAGGGCTCTGAAGTCCATTCAAGCCCTGAACTCTTCTCCCTGGGTAAAAGGAGTTAGGGAAAGGTGAAAGAAGACCCTTCTCTGGGATGCCCCTGGGCAGCTTTCCCCATCTCTTCCTGTAGGGAGGGGGTTGAGAAGGTCGTGGGGGAGCTGAGCTTGTCCTCAGAGGAGCTGGCCTTCGGGAAGACGAAGATCTTCATCAGAAGCCCCAAGACTGTGAGTTGGAGGGGGCACTTGTGTTTGGCGGGGCTGGGCAGTAGCCGGGTTGGAGAGGCTATGAGTGAAAGGCTGGGGTGGAGGGGAGCATCCGTAACTGGGGATGGATGGTGGGTGAGGAAGTCTGCTCACGGCAGGGACTTTATCGCTGGGACCGGAATCAATCCTTGGGCCCCTGCCCTGCCCTGCACCCTGGCAGTTAGGGGGCTGCACGGCGCACGCTGAGTGCCTCTAGCTGGAGCGGGACTCCTGAGGGTCCGGGGGATGTGCCCCTCGTGTCTGAACGTCCAAACCTGGCGCCGGCCCATGGCAGAGTTGGAGTTCAGTAGGTGCCCGTGGAGTGAGTGAACGCGCTAAGGGGACAAAGGAGTGTGTACCACACTGGCTGGGGAGGCCAGGCTCCTGGGTCCCCCCAGGCCCGCCTTTCCACCCGGCCCGCGCTCTCCGCAGCTGTTCCACCTGGAGGAGCGGCGGCGGCNCGCCTGAGACTGCAGCAGCTGGCCACGCTCATACAGAAGACCTACCGGGGCTGGCGCTGCCGCACCCACTACCGGCTGATGCGCAAGAGCCAGATCCTCATCTCCGCCTGGTTTCGGGGCAACATGGTACCAGTGCCCCCAAGCCCCAGCCCCTCGCTCTCGTAAGAGACTGGGAAGCGGGGGAGGTGGTTCGGGAGATGGAGTTCTTTCTAACAGGCCTGTTGTTTTCTGCAGCAAAAGAAACGTTATGGGAAGATAAAGGCATCGTCTTTGCTGATCCAGGCTTTCGTCAGAGGGTGGAAGGTAATGGGGAAGGGCGGAGGGGCTTCCTCCCCACCCATGGGTCCTTGCCCCACATGGTTTCTTCCGGATTGTGCCAGTTGCTGGGAAGAAAGAGCAGCAGAGAGCGAGTCCTGCCCACCCCCGGGACCTCCCGGGGTGCGAGGGCACGTGCACGTCTGCGTGGGTTTCTGGGTCTGCAGGTGTGTGTCTGGGAGTGTGGATGCACGCCGGGGGGATGTGTGTCTGTGCCCCGGGTGTGTCTCTGACTTGGCAACAGAGTTCTGCCTGCTGCTTGGAGGGCCCTGCTCTTTGCCGACTTGTCTGCCTTTACTCTCGCCCTCTCGCACGGTCTCAGCACTTTATCTTACTGTGTTCTCGGTGTGGGTGAGGAATAGAACCCCTTCTAGATCTGGCTTCGGTCTTCTATGTCTAACTGTCTATCTTTATGTTGGCTCCTTTCTCGTATGTCCCTGCCAGGCCCGCAAGGATTATCGAAAGTACTTCCGGTCAGGGGCTGCGCTCACCTTGGCAAATTTCATCTACAAGAGCATAGTAAGTGGTGGGGGTGGAGGGTGAAAGGTGGGGGCTTGAGGAGGGAGGGACAGGTTTGGAAAAGGAAGATGAGGGGTTTGAGAAGACGTGACTCAAGGCTTTCCCCCAAAGGGCTTTTTCCATCCACTTGTGCCTGATGAAGTCCGGGGATAAAAGGGAATGGGACAGCGACCTGCAGGGAGCGGGCTCCAGCGTCCCGGGGCCCAAGGGCCGGATAGGAGGGCATTCTGGCCCCAGCGGATGCTGCAGGCAACCTTGGGGGTGGAAGGGCTCCCAGCACACCCACTGACTGGCCCGTGGTGAATAGGCTCGGGGCGGGGGGGGATGGGCTGGGTGGTAAACAACAGTGGAAGAGGCTGAGCCTTCTGGAAGAGCACCTTGAGGATACACATAGGGCTAACTAACTCAACCTTCCAAGATCCATTTTAGGGTTGGGGTGAAGGTGGAGGAACCCTAGCTCTCTTCCATCTCTTCTGAGACCATAACAAGCAAGTCCAAAATTAAATCTCAGGAAAGATCTTCATTCTGGAGGATTCGGGTCCAGGTGGCAGGAAGAAGCCAGGACATTCAAACTATAAGCAGTTTCCAGCAAGAGGAAAACAGACAGAGGAGGGTGATTTCCAGAGACATCCATCCAACAGCCTTGGTGCTTCTGAGGAGTGGCCAGGGAAAGCAGACAGGGAGAGAGTAGCACTTGCAGCGATACCTTGCGAAAGGCCAGAGAGGGAGGGAGGACATCTTGGACAGAGGCCTGGGGTAAAGGAGAACTGACCTCCGCTGATTCCATTTTGGACAGTTGTTGGGACTCTTACTAACGATGCTCCTGAGACACACTCATTGGCGCCCCCTTCGTGGTTGGAGAGGTGGGATCCTTGGGCCTCCTTATTGCTTCCCTGAGCCTTCGCTGGGCCCTCCTCCTCCCACCCGGGGAAGCTCCAGCCTCCCAGGCCTCTTCCACGGCCCGAGTCTCCTCACGCTGGTTCCAGAGTGACCTCCTTCCTAGAGGACACGCTCTCTTGTTGCATCCCTGAGGCCAGGAATCCAATGTGACTCTTACCTCCTGACTGGCCCCTCCTCTACCTTTTCTTTCACCTGCATATTATCAGGCATCTGCTGGATGTCACCCCAGGAGCGGTTGGACTTAGACCGATATTTCAGTGACTCACAGCCCGTACAGAAGCATGCGTACGGGGCCACTCGGCCTCGGTTCCGCCAGTGTTTCTGACGAGTCTGTATTGGCTATTGCCTTGCCTGTAACTAATGATTTTTGAACACTTACTATGCACTAAGCCCTTTACATGCATTAACTCTAATGCTGTTAAAAATCCTGTGAGGTAGACCCTTTCCTTTCCTGCATTTTGCAGGCCCAGAGAGGCTGACTAACTTGCTAGGGGTCCCACAGGTGCTAAGTACAGGAGATCTGGGATGCAAACTGACTCCAGAGTTTTAACGCCTGCCTAAGACTGTCTCCCCACACTGTTTCCCTCCCCCCATAGAGGCCGACCTGGGGCAGGAGGGCTATAAAGGGAAAGGCAAGACTTTCTAGATCTAGAAAAAACAAACAAAAAAAGAAAACCCTCAGAGGTTCCACATCAATTAGAACATGGGGGATCAGGACGCCTAGGTGGCTCAGTCAGTTGGACGTCTGCCTTTGGCTCAAGTCATGGTCCCGGGGTCCTGGGATCAAGTCCCTCGTTGGCCTCCTTGCTCAGCTGGGAGCCTGCTTCTCCCTCTGCCTGCCACTCCCCCTGCTTATGCTTGCTTTCTCTCTCTTTCTGACAAATACATAAATAAAAGTCTTAAAAAAAAAAAAAAGAAGAGGGGGGGGGATTGCAGGAAATGCTTAGGAATGTTTATTGAATGAAATCAAACTAAAGCAGACCAAGGACCGGGGACTTAAACCAGGGTCTAAGGTGATTAGAGCAAGCCTGCTAGATCTTTGTAGTGGAAGAATCGAAGAGCTGGGATAGTTCCTGGACAGTTACAGCAATATACTGAGTGCACTGCCTTTTTCTATTTTAATTTTTCTAACCTAATGTCTTAGTAAAAAGTTCTTATAAAAATTCCCCAAACTTAGAAATGCTCAAAATCAAGTCTTTTTTTTAAAAAGATTCATTTATTTTAGAAAAAGAGAGTATGAGCGAGCGAGGCAGAGGGGGGCAGGGGAGAGACAGAGGGAGAGAGAGAATCCTGAAGCAGACTCCAAGCTGATCATGGAGCCCGATGTGGGGCTTGATCTCAAGACCCTGAGATCATGACCGGAGCCAAAATCCAGAGTTGGCTGCTTAACCAACGGAGCCATCCGGGCCCCCCAAGATGAAGCCATTTTCTGTATCTTCAATAATTCTACCCCACAAACAAACAGGGTGCTGGGTGCTCCCTGGGATATGAAAACTTGAGAATCCTTGTTCTAGATTGGGGGAGACTAAACAGATGCCATGGGTGAAACTTGATTGGATCCTAGAACAGGAAAAATAAAAGCAAAGCTAAAAAGGACATTTTCAGAAGTTTATATAGGACATCAGGAGACGCGTGAGCGTGCACTGCTGTTGGGTGAGTGCATCTAATTAATGTTAGTCAGCTTAGGACGGAGGTGCGTCTCAAAGGGTGGGTGGAACCCAAGTGGGCAGAGCCGAGCTGAGAGCAGCGTGGGCTAAGGCACACAGCAACAACGCGTGGCTGGGCGGAGGGCCTGGTGAGGAGGCCTGTCTGAGAGGTGTGTCAGGATGGTGCAGGGGTGCTCTGGCCTGAGCTTGGGCTCTAAGTCGAATTCTTTGAATGCCGGGTGGAGGTGTTGGGCTTGACTGATCGGAGAGGAGGGGAGACGGCCCATGCAGGCAGTGGTGGCCAGCAGTAGGCAATTGTGAACCGAGACAGTAGGAAACTACAGGAGCGAATCTTCCAGGCTGGTTTTCCCCTTGGCTCCTCTCACCTCACTACCCTGGGCAGCAGGTCTCTGCTTGGAACTAGCTCTTCCCTCCCTTCAGCCTCCCATTCATGCTCCTACTGGCCAGCCTCCAGCCTACACTTGACACCGAAAGAGGTCCGGGAAGGGACCCCCTTCCCTCTCCTCGCTTAGTGGCAGGATCTGGAGGAGAGTTTGCCTCTTGGGAGGACTTTCTTCTCATCAGTCCACTCCTAATCCTGCCCCCTCCCCATCTAGACACGGAAGTTCCTGCTGGGGCTGAAGGACAATTTGCCGTCTACCAACATCCTGGACAAAACGTGGCCGGCAGCGCCTTACAAGTGCTTCCACACAGCCAACCAGGAGCTCTGGCAGCTCTTCTATCGCTGGAAGGTTGGGGGGGGGGCGGGGGGGGGGAAGGGAGGCGCTGCACCTGTTGTTGCTCTTTTCTGCCTCGTCGCTCTCATTTTCCTCCTCTGCCTCCCTTTTCCACTTTTTTTTTCCATTTTTTTATTGTGAAAAAGCATACATAACAAAATGGGCCATTTTAACCCCTTTTAAAGCAGACAGTTGGGCGGCATTAAGCACATTCCTGTTGCTGTGAGACATCACCACCACCCATCTCCATACTCTTGTTCCTCGTCCCAAACGGAAACTCTGTGCGCACGCATTACGCAGTAACTCCCCGTTCCCCTCTCCTCAGCCGCTGGACCGTCTACTCTACTTTCTCTGTCAATTCTACTGTGCTAGGGGCCTCATCTAAGTAGAATCGTACATTTGTCCTTTTATGTCTGGCTTATTTCACTCAGCACAGTGTTCTTCCGTTCAGGAAGTACTTACTGAGCATCTGTCTAGACTAGGCCTTGCGCGGTGTGCGGGCATACAGCCCTCCCTCCTCGGCCTGGCATTTCGTTGTCTCCATCCCTCTCCCCCACAGTCCCGCAGGCCCCAGTGCTCCTCCAGCTCCTGCCCTTTCCGAAGTGCCTAGAGCCTGTTCTATTCCCTGTCTCTCCTCTTCTCCATCTCTCAGTGTTCTCCCCCCCCCCCTGCCCCCCAGTCCTGCCTCCTGCCTCCAGGAGCTAGCCCCTGCCCCTCCCCCTCACAGTGCAAGAAATTCCGGGATCGGCTGTCCCTGAAGCAGGTAGAGAACCTGAGGGAGAAGCTCTGTGCCAGCGAATTGTTCAAGGACAAGAAGGCTTCCTACCCCCAGAGGTGAGGGCCTCTTAGACCCCGCACAGTTTCATCAAGAGCAAAAAGCGGATCCCCCAGGTGGGATAGGACAGTGGTCCCAAACCTGAGTGTGCATCAGCACCACCTGGCAGGCTTGAGAACACCCAGGCTTGCTGCACCCCGTTCTCAGAGTTTCTGATTCAGCACGTGTGGGGCTGTGGCCTGAGAATTTGCCTTTCTAAGAAGTCCCCAGGTGACACTGCTGCTGGTCCTGGATACACTCTGAGAACCACTGAGATTGAGGATATGGCGGAGGATGGGGAAAGGGGCACAGAAGGACTAAGATGGGAACTCACTATGGGGAGGCTCAGGGCCTTGGGGATCAGCGGTAAGGACCTGGTCTCCACCATATACTTCCTGTGTGCCCTCAGTGTCCCCATCCCATTCCGTGGTGACTACATTGGGCTGCAAGGGAACCCCAAGCTGCAGAAGCTGAAGGGCGGGGCGGAAGGGCCTGTTCTGGTGGCAGAGACTGTGAAGAAGGTCAATCGTGGCAATGGCAAGGTGAAGGCCCGCATCCTGAAATCCTCCCCAGAGCCTGCTCCGGAGCCTTGGGGCTGGGAGCTGGAAGGGTGGGGGTTCAGCCTCACCTTTCCTCACACTTTCCTCTTCTGTCCCTAGACTTCGTCTCGAATTCTTCTCTTGACCAAGGAGCATGTGATTCTCACAGACACCAAGAAGTCCCAGGCCAAAACTGTCATTGGGCTGGACAGTGTGGCTGGGGTGTCAGTCACCAGCTTCAAGGATGGGCTTTTCAGCTTACATCTGAACGAGGTATCGGAGCTCCCTGGGTGCAGGCCCTCAGACTGCCGAAGGTGGTGGGTGTCACGGGGTGGGGGGTGGGCTGGAGGTGATGGGGACCAGACCTCTCACTCTGGACCTTCAGTGCCTCTCAGGCTATTCCTGTGGAGGGAAAATGAATCCTGTCCTTTCACTCTTTTTTCCCCTTCCTAAGATATCATCAGTGGGCTCCAAGGGGGACTTCCTGTTGGTCAGTGAACACGTGATTGAACTGCTAACCAAAATGTACCGGGCTGTGTTGGACGCCACACAGAAGCAGCTTCCAGTCACCGTGACTGAGGAGTAAGGCCATGAGCTGGCGGGGAGAGCCAGCCTGGGGGCAGGTGACCAAGCTGTTGGTCATTGTGACCGGGAAAATTCGTGTAACCAGAAAGGGAAGCACACTCTGTCAGGGCAAGGCTCAGAGGTGCTTCTTAGTCTCCCCACCCAAGTTCTCTGGGGGCTCTGAGTCTTCTGACATGAGGGGAGCAGAGATTCGCTTCCTTCAAGAAGGGGAGGGGAAGCCATCATGAAAATACGGGAGGAGGGGTAAGGGGATGGGGTTTCTAGCTTTGCCCCTCTGTCTATCCCCCTCCAGTTTCTCAGTGAGGTTCAAGGAGAGCAGTGTGGCTGTCAAGGTCACCCAGGGCCCTGAGCGTGGTAGAAATGGCAAGCTAAGCTGCAAGAAGACAGGGAGCCGCTGCCTGGACGTGACTGTGTAGTGAGGAGGTGGGGGCCGGACGCAGAGACAGCAGCTTCTTCTCCTGGACCAGTGCCAGTCCCGCCCACCCATGTTTATGGGAGGATCTCCTCCTGTCCAACCCCCTGATCCCTGTACGGGGCTCAGAGACTGAAGAACCCTTGCAGAGGAGCTTTCTTCTCCCAAACTCTTCCAGTCCCTTCTCCCTTACAACTTAGCTTCCTCCCACCCTCAGCCTCTTTGCCCACCAATAAAACAAGTGACTTCCCAAATGTTTGCTCAATGTGTGTGAGTCCCTGTTCCCCCATCTTCACAGGACTTATACTTTGACTGCCCTCGCCCTCTTTCCCCTCCTCGGGCTCCTTGGAGCTAGCAAATGCAGATAATAAGAATGGAAAAGAAGGGAAATTGTCTCCGGGCTCCTTGACCGGCTGAGCTCTGGCAGGGTTTGGAGAGACTGGGGTGGGGGTGGGGCAGCCAGCGATGGGGCTCAGGTCCCAGGTGGCCAGTGGGCTGATTCATTAAGTGTGTCCCTGGAGGGAAGAAGTGAGGATCCCTGTCTTGTTGGAAACTAGGATCCTTTGGAGATTTAGCCTGAAAAGAGGCCCAAGGTTGGAGGGCTCATGTGAGTGGAGGTGAGCTGGGGAATGCAGGGTCCCCTGCACCCAGGCGTTCCATTACCCCCTCCATCCCAAGCTCATCACTGGGCTCTCCCACATCTGCCCCTCAGCATCCCCATCCTTTCCTACACCAGAGGTGCCAGGCTGCTGCCAACAGTTGTCTTGCTAATCACTGCCCTGCAGCTGGGGCCGGCAGCTGGTGGCACTTGAGGGGGGTGGGGGAGAGACTCCTGGACCCAGACTCTCCCACCCCTATGACTGGCCCCCCCTTGTCTTCGTTTATTTTCCTCATGTCATCGCCATTATTTTTTTTCTTGATTTTCAACTGTCTCACACCATCTCGTTGTCCCCTTTTCTGTGGGCTCTAATATCAATACGTAATATCTTGTATAACATTCTGTATGTCTCCCCTCTCCCTTAATATCTGTTTCCTTATAGACTCTGCTTGTCTCAGGCTCTCCCACCCCTGTCTCTACCTTCAGGGAAGAAGCAGCTCCTGTGTTTGCAGTAAAATGTGGATGTGTGCTCTGTGCGAGCGTACAAATGGCTGCCTTTGTTCCTGTGTCTGGCTGTCTCTCCCTCCTTTAGCCATCCCTACCTTCCTTGCCTCTTCCCTGTCTCCACCACTGAGCTCTCTGTGCCTCGAGGCTGGGGTTTCCCTCCACCTGGAGCTTCCAGAGCTTCCATCACCGGCAGGCAGCTCACCACCCCAGGTGATCATGCCAGCGGGAGACCTGATTAGCTTCTCTTCTTGCCGGCAGATTAATCTGGCTCTCTGAGCACCAGCCCGTGTTCTGGCGCACCCCACTCCGGGCTGCGAGAGGGCCCAGGGAGTCAGCTCTTCCCAGGCGGATGGGGGCTGTGTCCTCAGAGAGGGGAACTCAGGCTCCCGGCAGCCTTCCGTGGCGGGGGGGGGGTGGTTACCAGAGCCTGACCGCCCCCGCTCTCCCGCCTCATCTCCTGCTCCCAGGGCCCAAATTGTCGTCACTTTCCCAGTGAAGTGTCTGGTCATTTTCAGAAGCAATTTCAGGAGAATGTGCAGCTGCTGCTCGCCATCCTGCTTCCCTTCCCCGGGCTGGAGGCACTGGCAGCTGTCTGGACTGGGGGGGGAGTCCCCATCTCCCTCCTGTCCTCCCCCAGCCGTCATGTGGACTGACACTAGTCCGAGGCAGGGTGAGGGTTCCTCTGCTTTCCTCTCTGTGCCTCCCTCCGTGTTTCCTGTCTCTGCCTCCCTTCTCTCCTGGGGCCAAGGAGGGGGTGTTTTCTTCCCCCGAAGCCTCTAGGGGCTCCGTCGCCCCACCTGGTCGCCCCACCTGCGCTGTACGGCTGCATTTGGCCCCATCGTGTGGGGAGAAGCTGCCTCCCTGCTCGGCCGGTCCAGCCTTCGCGGAGTCTGGGTTGTTTCTCTGAGGGGCACAAGCCGGCCTGGAAGCCCCCAGCCCTCGTGTGGAGCCCTTCTAGAGCCTCAGCTCCCAGCAGCTCCAGCACCGTCTTCCCGGCTCAGCCCGTCTGCTCTGCGGGCTACCGGGGGCTCCTCCAGTTCCTCATCAAGGGGAGTTGGCCAGCTGTCGCCTGGCTGCAGGACAGAAGCTGCCACCCTCCCTTTCTTTTCTGCTGTCTCCACCTAGGGTCCTATAGGGCCCGGTCCCTCTCTCCCCAGCCCGCCGCACCCCTCCAGGACATTGGGGGAGTCGCCATGTCGCATCCCAGCTGTGCATGCGGTGGACAGATGCGGTCGTCTTGCACGCACAGCACACACTCATCAGCCTCCGCTTCCACCCCCAGGACCGGCGGCCAACGCCCTCTCCTCTCAGTTCAGCGGAACACACATTTCCCTGGCCTCATCCCCAGCCCAGCCCAGCAACCAAGAGGGGGAGCTCCAGAGGGAGGATCTGCTAGGGACCCCGCTCCTCTAGGCCCGTGACGGCTGTCTGAGATGCGGCTCAAATGAAAAATGTCAAAGGGAAAACCACGGAGGAGCTCTGCAGCGGCAACGCACGCTTTACATGCCATTTGCACACGGCGTGTGGGCAACACGAAGCCCTGCCTGCCCCAACCCTGCAAAGCTTCCCTCCTTCCTCACCTTGGCTTAGTTTAGCATTAGCTCTTTCAAGTCTCTGCTAGTCCCTGAGATCAAGGGGTGATCAGTTCTCCCTGCCATGCCCTTGCTCCCCCCAGCCTTGGCTCCTGCCGTCCTCTGTGAGATGCCGCATCATCAAAGGACATTATTCATGCCGGACCTTTGCTGAAGGCCTGCCTCCTGGTGCTGGGGCGTGGAGGCAGGGATGGAGGGGTTGGGGGGGGTGTGGAGAGAGGCTGCCTCAGAGATGGGACCCAGGAGGCTTTAGTCCTCAGCCCTCAGTCTAACACTCCTCCGCGGCCGCCCCCCTTCCCTCCAGCCTGCCTAGCCTGGACTTCCTTCTCATTCTCCAGACTGGGAGGGGGAGGAGAAGAGGTGGGAGATCAGCGCCTGAGCTCCGCCAAGGCCTGACCTGCCATGCCATTTACATGTAAATGGACTCCAGCTTCTACCCCTCATCCCACCAAAGGATCCTAACCCCGTGTGCTGGTCCAGGGTCAGCGCTGTCATTACCTGGATAATGGGAAGCTTTCAATGAGGCCCCACTAGCCTCTCACATAATAAAAGGGCCTTGAGACCCAGCTGCTGCCCTCACTCAGGGGTGACCGTGGGGCCATGTGCAAGCAGAGTGACTTCTCTCAGTATGGCCCAAGTCCCAAGGTGCGCAGGGTGTTGGGAGCGTGGAGTAGGGAGACAAGCAATTCAGGACCCTAGCAGCACCTGAGAGGCTCTGTGGAGGGTCCACACTGGGGGCAGCAATGCAAGAAGGAAGCCTCAGGCTTCTTTTTTTTTTATAAATAAGTTTTTATTGAGCACCTACTATATGCCAAACACTATAGAGCTAGGGATCCACTAGGAAACAAATATATAATATTAGTCCTTACCAACGTAATGGGACATTCTGGTGGGGGGTGGGGTAGACAGGCTGTAAGTTAAACACTGAGCATATGGGATGTAATAAATGATGGAGAGAAGAAGCAGAGGGGGATATGGAGTGTAAAAGGGTGGTCATTTTAAGTAGGGTGGTTGGAGAAGACGTTGGTGAGCGGGAGTCTTTGTAGTAAATACACAAAGTTCTCTTCACAGCCTCAGATGGAGAAGAGTGCAAGGTCCCAAACCTCCAGTCTCTCGGAGAGGGGACCACCGCTCCCTCTGGGAGAGTTAACTGCTCCCTTGCAGGTCAAAGTTCATACTTTGCAGTAAAACCAAGGGGAGGTTTGGAGTGAAAAAAAAAAAAAAAAAACCACCCTGAATTTGTGGCTCTTCTCCAGTAGCTGTATGTCATGGAGCACAGGACTAAACTTTTTTTTTAATTTTAATTTTTTAATTTTAAGTAATCTCTACGCCCAATGTGGGGCTCGAACTCACGACCCCAAGATCAAGAGTCACATGTTCTCCCAACTGAGCCAGTCAGGTACCCCAGGACTGAACTTTTTGAGCCTCAGTTTCCTCCCCTGAAAAATAGGAAATGCTAGGAGTGACAAATGGCTCTGAAGCTGCTTTCACTCTGCTGCCCGCACTCCACACACACACACACACACACACACACACACACACCCAGTTCCCTCCTCTCTCCGGTTCTCTTTCATCCCAACTCTGACTCTGGCTCTCCCCTGGGGCTCCACCTTGGGCAGGAAGCGAGCAGCACGAGCTCCTTCAGCAGAGTGGGAAACGGAGGAGAGGCTGCCCTCGCTGCAGGGAGGCCGACTGGAGAGAGGAAAACAGGTAACTGTGAGAAAAGAAAAGCAATTAAGAGATCAATGCTGGGCTGGGCTGGGCTGGGCCGGGCCAGGGAGAGGATTGGGGATGACAGCTCAGCCACCGTGTTCTGTTCCTCCTTCCCGAGATTCTCGCAGGAAGGATAGAAGTTAGAACTCTGGAGGAATTCAACTAAATCGGGCTGATTCAGAGGTGGAGAGGGAGTGGCATGGGGGGAGGCATTAGCCCTGGCAAAGTGGTGGAGGGAGGCAAACACTGGAAGTTTCTGCGTGAGTAGCCAGGGAGAAGTACAGACCCTCACTTGGCCTGAGAACCAAGGTGATGGGTCAGCTGCAGCTGGAAGGAGGCAGAGGGAGAAATGAGGACGGGAAGGGATACCAGACGCAGCTGCCGTGCTCAGGGCCTGAGTCTGGTCGTCCTGGTGGTGAGGAAGGCCGGAGAAGCGCCTGCTGAAGTTCTTCGGCCTGGCAGTTGAGTCTGCAGGTTTAAAGGGCAAGGAGCTGGTGGGTGAACAATGAGGAGAAAGAGACTCAGGGACCACACCTATTGAGCTCGACCCAGCATGGACATTTTGGTACAAAACATACCAACGTCATTCCTTAGTGTGCCCAGCTCAGGGGCTGTTGGACAGTGTGCTGCTGGGTAACTCCAGCACACAGCAGGCTGTGTGTGTGTGTGTGTGTGTGTGTGTGTGTGCGCGCCTGCAGCCTATATCCTCCTTTTTCTCCACCAGCCTCCCCCCCTCCCCTCCAGCCACCCTGGGATTGGTGATTCGCAGCCCCTCCCCCGGCTCCCCCAGACCCTCCCAGAGCCTTTATCTGGGAGCTGGGCAGGAGTTCCTGCCACATCCTCAGATCCCCTCCACTCCGTGCCTCTCCTCACGGAGCCAGCAGCAGCACCAGCGTGTGGTGGGGGAGTGGGCACTGCTCCCGGGCAGCTCCCTGATCCTGTCAGACCCTCCGCCCCAGGCTCCGCAGGTAGGCACGAGTGGGACAATGTTGGATGGACTGGAGCTGGCACCAAAGGACAGAGGCCAGAGTTAGGGGGAAACAAGGGACAGGAGGGAACAGAGGTGGCAGCTTTCGATCCGGGAGCAGGGCACGGGGAAGGGAAGCAGAACACGCCGATAGGGTTGAGAACCAGTAATGTTCGGAGCCTGTGGGTTCAGACTGATTCTATCAATACTAGAAAGTTTTGCCGAAGTCTTGGGTTATCTAGTGCTGGAAAGTAGAATCCAGGATCCCTCCTTACGCTGACTAAGACGGCAGACCCGTGCGTGTCCTATGAAACCTACCATCGTCCTGAGGGGACCAGTCTGGCCCTATTGCAACACGGCTCGTGGCCAGGTGCTCAGTGTGGGGAGATGTGTGATGGGGGATGAGCCCAACGGCCGGCCCTCCTCCCCAGAGCTACTCTCCCGGGACCAGGGCTCAGATGGGAGAGCTGGGGGCTGGGGAAGCAGGGTCAGGACAGGCTGCTGGTCACAGAGCGTCTCCTGCGTCTGCACGCGTGCTGTACCCTTCTGCCCTCGGTCCTGCCCTGTCCCTCTCTCCTCCTAGGCACCATGCGGAGGGCCCTGCTGTTTGCAGCCATTCTGGCCATCAGCCTGGCTCGCAGTCTGGGGGCTGTCTGTGAGGACTCCCAGGAGCAGGTGGCACCTGGTGGGGGCCACAACAAGGTAAGGCCCCCCTCTAGCTGTGCCCGCCCTGGCAGAGCACTGGGCAATGTCCCGAGAGCCCGCACGCTGCCTGTTCCACAGCTGTCGAGAAGAAGGTGGGCCGGGCAGATTGGGAGTTCCCCCGGTGATCCATCAGAGGGCGGGTTTCCCTGCCTCTCTGGTGGTGTCATGTTCGCACTGTCTCTAGGTATGTCTGTAAGTGTCTCGGTCCCTCTGTGTGTCCGTGATAGCCCTGTACCTAGAAAGTGCCCTACTAGTATGTTCTGCGGTTGGTTGATTCGTGACTTGGGGCCCGGATCCTGGAGGGGTAAGCTAGGGTGGTACCACTCAGTTTTTGTCCTTTTGCAGGGGGGCAGATCCTCTCCACTCCCTGGATGGGATGACACGCAGTCAGAAATTCTCTCCCAAATGGTCGTTCGTATGCTATTTTACCTGTCAGTTATATATATTATTTTGTTTTCAAAATTCAAATAAATTCCATTATCATACCCTGCACGTCCACCCCCAGTAACATCAGGTGCTGCTGAGACCCCAACCCCTTCTTTCCTTTCTCTTGCCCCCACTCTAGCCTCTGCTTAGTCAGAATAGGGGGCAAAATGGCCACAACACAGACTGGGCCCTGATTTCCAAAGTTTCTCTAAGAAAAAGAGCAGGAGTTGTCAGTGAAGGGGTACAGAGGGAGAGCAGGGAGGAAGTCTTTTCAAGGTTTTGAAATGACAGCAATTACATTGGTACACATGCTTTTAAGACGATTATAGATGGAACTTATTACAAATTCAGTGCGTGAAGTCTAACTGCCTCTCCAGCTCAGATCTGTTTAGCATCTCATTACAGGAGGTGGGCAGAATATTTGAACAATTTGAGGAAAGTGGCTGCCTAGGAAGCCGTGTGCAGGGCAAAGAGACAAATCAGTCTTCATCCATATGTGTCCCAGGGCACGACAGGCTGGCAGCCTTGCAGGTGGTGGCCGTTGCACCAGATCCAAAAGACCAGAACCGATTCAAAAATACAAATAATAGGCACGCCTGGGGGGCTTAGTTGATTAAGCCTCTGTCTTCCACTCAGGTCATGATCCCAGGGTCCTGGGATTGAGCCCCACATCGGGCTCCCTGCATAACAGGGAGCCTGCTTCTCCCTCTGCCTGTGCTCTCTCTCTCTCTGACAAATAAATAAATAAAATCTTTACAAAAATACAAAAAATAGGGGTGCCCTGCTGACTCAGTTGATAAAGCATGCGACCCTTGATCTTGGGGATTGTGAATTCGAGTCCCACATTGGGTATAGAGATTACTTAAAAACAGAATCTTTTAAAAAATACAAAAAATACACAAGGAGTGCCAAATATGGGCTAGACACTATGTTTGGAGCCCAAAGTTCCAGTTGGAGATAGAATATCTGGATATATTTTTCTGAGACAAGCTTGCTTCAAGACCTTTAACTCTTGGTCAATGAAAGGGAGAGATTGCCATCCCACCCCTTCTCCCTGATGGTCTGTGAGGATGAGGGACATTGGGGTGAGGTGAGGGTACGATATACGTGTGCCTACCACCCATCCCGCTGTGCCCAAGTAGCTACAAACGTCACCGAGGCAGTGAAGAGCCCCTGCCTGGCAGCAGGCTCAGAATGGGGTTCATTCGTGGGGGAGAAGAGGAGTCATTCTGAACACGCAGTCTTCCAGAAATTCCAAATTCAGTGTAGAAAGGAGAGAGGGAGAGACCACCGGAGGCAGAAACCCATGGAGAAGCAAGGGAGTGAGAGATGGTGGGAAGCACAGGGAGAGAAATGTCCCCCTGGAGCATAGTGCGGGGGGGTGGTGGTTCAGGATTGCCGCTGGGCCCTGCTGCCTCCCTGCGCCCCTCCCCAGGGCTGAGGCGTGTCTGCGACTCCATCGAGCACAGGGGACGGCTGCTCTAGCTGATGGGCCTTTCCTAGAACTCATGGCTCACTCACATAGTGGGGCAACAACATCCTGGGGCAAACTGGTTCCTGACGTGCGAAGGAGAACAGAGAGGGGGCAGTAGTTGGGAGAGAGCCCCAGACAGTCCCCTTCGAGCTTGGGAGATAGAGGAACCAACTATCCCAGTGTTCCCAGGACCACCAGCTTAGGCAATGAAAGCCCCACATCCCAGGAAAGCTCTCAGTCCCAGGCAAACCGGGATGGTTGGTCTGCCTCCAGGGATGTCCAATGGGCTCCCTTTTCCCCCTTTTCCAGCACTTCTAACATCTAACCGTGCATCCCAGTCACCGGGGGCCTGCTTACAATGCAGACTGTCTCAGTCAGTAGGTCTGGGGTAGGACTGAGATTGAGGTACTGCATTTCTTTTTTTTTTTTAATATATTTTTTTAAAGATTCCACTTATTTGAGAGAGAGATAGAGCATGAGCAGGGGGAAGGGGTAGAGGGGGAGGGAGAAGCAGACTCCCTGGAGCCTGATGTGGGGCTAGATCCCAGGGCCCTGGGATCACGACCCAAGCCCAAGTCAGACACTCACCTGACTGAGCCACCTAGGTGCCTCTAGAAACTGTATTTCTAGCAAGCCTACAGCAGTGATGCTCCCAGTCCCTGGACCACACTTGGAGAGCCCACATCTCTTCCAGCGTAAAACCAGAAGATTCCGAAAGATACAGGAGGTCAAGATACAGGCCGATCAAGCCCTGTGATGGGCTCAAGAAGAGGCTGTTCTTAGTGGGGAGGGGCGAGTGGATTAGGTGTGAACCTCCAACCTCAGCCCTCTTTGTTTCTGTTCCTTAGAAGGACTCGGACCTCTACAAGTTGCCACCGTCCTTGCTCCGGAAACTCTATGACAGCCGCTCAGTCTCTCTGGATGGATTGCTCAAAATGCTGAGCAAGGCTAGCCTGGGTAGGAAGCAGCCCTGGGGAGAGGGGGTGGGGGCAGGATTCTGATGATTAAATAGGCCTGGGAGGAGCCTTCGGGTGGGTTGGAGACTGGAGATGGCTTGGTGAATAATTGAGGGTTTTGCTCTGAGCCCCCTCTGACTGTCACTCTCCAGAGTCCATTCCCCACTGACACACTGCTCTTGCTCTCACAGATCCTAAGGAATCGCCACTTCCCCAGAAACGTGAGTAGTGTCTTCTCCCCGTCTCTGCTGACCGCTTGCTACAGTTCCACGGGCATGGGTCCCAGTGACTATTCTGGCTGGCCCCATCTCAGCTGGCACAAACAATATGCCAGCTGTCACTGCCCAGCCAGCCTTTCCCGGGTGTGAGAGGTCACCAGGAGCCAGGAGGAAACAGGTGTGAGGAGCGGGGTGGACTCTCCCTCCAGCAGCTGGTCACTGGGAACCAAGAGAATCTCTTGGTGGCTGTGACGATTCTAAAGCCAGGCACCTGTGGGGGCAGAGAATTCTTGAAATGTGGAGGCGGGAGAGGTGGGCAGAGAGGGTGTGCTTTGGGGATAGCCTGCTAACTGGAGAGTCAGGCTGTGGCATGATAAAGAACCAAAGACCAGAAGCCCAATTTCAGAAGTCTTGACACATGTCTGGGGGAGTGCATCCCCATCCCCCTACCTACCCCCGTTACCACTGTTGGCAATGTTGGCCCTCTTTCTACAGGTGACATGCACGACTTCTTTGTGGGACTTATGGGCAAGAGGGACATCCAGCCGGGTAAGAACGTGTGGAGGTGCAGTGGGAGGGTTTAGGGTACTAGCAAAGATATGGCAGAGGTCAAGTGCCCGATATTCGTCACCGGAGGGAAAGACAGGACTTCTCTTAGCTATACTGAGGGTTTCTCAGCCCTTCTACCCAATCAGGTGGGATCCACAGTCCAGCTGTCCCTGGGAACACAATGCAGAAAGCTTTATAAGATCTGCTGCAGTTGGGAAAGAGCTGGGGGGAGGCTGTCCTTCCTCCCCATCTCCCAGACACGGTGTGCCTCTTCTTCCCAACTCCGTCTTCCAACGTTGCCCTTAATGGCTAGCCCTTTGCTGTTGGTCAGGGTGAAGGTCACATTCAGAAAAATCCCTCCTAACTACACTGTTTACTTTAACCCAGACCCTTCTATTGATGTAAACCAAGAGAACATCCCCAGCTTTGGCACCCTCAAGTATCCCCCCAGTGTGGAATGAGGTAAGGATTGTTGATTAGGAGAGGAGAGGGGACTCTGTGTGTAGGGGGGTTGCCAGAGAGGCATTTCCTCTGACTCTACAGACATTAACACTCATACATTTGCCCTAAAACGCACTGTCAGTGCCCAGCACCGTTGGTCAAACACACCACCGCTCAGAGGGCATACTTGTCTGCAAGGACACGCGCACTCACACGCACACAAGTGCACGCACAAGGGCCCCACTTTCCATCTCTTTCCCCAGTATCACGGACCCTGGCTGACTCTTGAGCAGGCGTGAGTGGTGGGACATGGGGAGCAAGGGGTTTCCTCTGCGGCTTCTTCGATGGTCAATTTCTGTCGTTCGGGTTCCGTTCTCCCATTATCTGTATACAAGACGGACAGGCCATCATCTGATAATTACAGCGTCCTGCCTCCTAGGTGGGCAAAAACCGTTCAGATCATTCACTATTTCAGGTGACTGGGTCTAGTGTGTAATTCTTCACAAGAGTGATTTAGGAAGAAATGCAAGGAACTCTGAAATTTAATGGGGAGTAACTAGAAACCATACCTTAGTTGCTGTGTGTAGTGTAATGGCTAAGAGCATGGCCTGAGTTTGAATCCTGAATCTGCAGCTCACTGGCTGTGTCCCCGTGGCTAAGTTACATAACCCTTCTGTGCCTCGTTTCCTCATCTGGAAAATGGGGGTGATAATATTATTTGGCAGGTTGTGGTTTGGAGGGTGGAGCACAGGTACAGTGCTCGAGACGGTGCCTGGCACATGGTGCATGGGCTGTGAGTTGGCAGTGTTTTGATTATTGTGGTCTGGGAGGTGTGGGTCATGTTGCAGTGTTCCCACTGGCTGGCTCTGTTCTGTCTGCTGTAGAGCTGTCTGGGCTGGACCCCGGGCTTGAGTGGGCTGACAGATCTCTCACTTGGTATGCGAGTATGAGAGTCCCCAGGGAAGCGTCTAGTCAAAACATGGAAACTTCCATTTCAACCCCATCTTCCCCCACACAGCAATAGCAGCCCAACGGATAGGACAGCTCTCTTTGCATTAGCTTCTCAAGATGGACGGTGTGAGAGGAGAAAAAGAGAGGGGTTGGGAGGTCTGTGTTAGCACGGAGAGACTCCTGCCTCTCTCCCTGTGTCCCTGTTACCCACAGCCATTGCTCTCAGGGGAGACCAAAGGAGCAAGAGTTCTTGATGGCTCTCGATGAAGCTGCCTGTGCATGGCTCTCTGGGCCCGGGGAGTAGGTCTAGCCCCCCATTCAGTGTTGGGTGAGAGGGCACAAAGAGCCGTAATAACCGTAACTCGCTGATTACATGGTACTTACCGTATCATTTCGCTCTCATTAGATGGTTATTTCAGTCCTGCCGACCGCCAGATAATTATACGGGCAGCTCTGTCTGGATGACATACTCTCCCCCTGCGTTATGCATCGGCCATAAAGATAATTACAGTGCAATTTTGCCATAGTATTTTATACAAATGGTGGAAACAAGTGCATTGTGGAAATCTACTTTTAATGCTCGCTGGTGAATCCAGGCTCTTTCAGAGGGGCCGGTCGCATAATTGCAGCCTTCGTCATCTCACCACTGAAGAACCACGCTCAACCTGTTAGGTGCCCAGAAAAACAGCACATAAAGTCCCTGGGGGCCGGCATTTAAAGGAGATTAGATGAGATGGATCAACACAGATCATTGGGTCATCTTCTTTCATTCATGTGAATCTGCTAACAAAGGAAGTGATCCCTGGGCCTGCGCTTCCTCTGGGAGGTTTCTGGAAAGAGGAGGAGGGCATGGGTGAGCCTGGGGGAGCATTAGCTCACCCGGGCACTTTGAATGGGGCTGTGCGTGTGCCTGACTCATAGGGATGCGAGGATGATAGGAACCCTGTCGCTACATCCTCCTGCATGGACCACAGACCTTGCATATGGGTGTTTGTAAGTAGCACGATAAACATGCAGCTGGGAAGAGGCACGCTCCTGAGGCTGGAAGGGTTCACTCCTCTAGTTCAGAGGCTACACACAGGCTAGTTCAAAGGCTCTCGCTCTTCCTCCCTTACATATCCACCCACACCACCCCCCTGCTTCCCCAGCTGGTGGTCGGTTTTATGAGTCTTACGAGACAGAAGATGTGATATCATTTTTTTTTGGTCCTCAGCACTCCACTTCTGGACCCCTGGGCTGCATCATGAAGACACCTGTCACCCCCTCCCCCAACCCCCAGCTGCACGTGCTCCTATTTCCCCTTCTTTCCCCCATCCTTGTAACGCTCCTGTGCCTTGACTCCTTCCCCATCTCTCTACCCCACCGTGATGTAGAAACCGCAGAGTGAGCATCCTCGGTCCCCGTGGGCGTTGACTTGCATTCCCCTGGGTTTCTGGAGTGTCCTCCATTAAAAATATGACGTCTCTCTCTACTCCTCAACAATAAAGGATTTTCACATATGATCTAGAGTGTTGTATTTGTTTGGCTGGTGGGGGGGGTTCTCTTCCTCAACTCTGCCAGCTACATCATACACACATGCACACGTATGATATGCACACATGCATGTATCATATACAAATGGAAGCATCTTTATTTTGTACACATATGGATTTTCCCAACAGTGCCTTGGTCAGTGCTTCATATAATTAGTATTGGAAGACTTATTTAGTAATTAAAAAATAAATGAATGAATTTGGAAGATGGTTTCTAGCACTCAAAGACTTTCACAGACTAGCTTCAGATAAAAGAAGAACATATTCTGAATGGCTTGTCTGTATTTCAAGGATGAGTCTAGGAGACATCAATCCCTGAATCTGACTCTACTTAGAGAAGGGTGGGGGTGGGGGGCAGGGCTGTGCAAGGATCCAGCCACAGAGGAGGACGAATCTACAGAGCTGTACCATTTCTCCGTCTGCAAATGTCAAGCAGGGGTCCTGTAACAGGTCACGGAACGAGATGGCGACCCATATACACTGTTTACGGTGTAGCAGGGCTGTGGACAAGCAAACAACACTTGGTCTTGCTAGGATGGGGTGTGGGTGGGGAAGTTACTACAGAGACCAAGAAAGAAGGCAGCAGATATCTTCTGCTGTGTTAGCTGGCCATCTTAGTTATTTTAAAGGGAAAACTTTGGTTTCCGACTCCTCTACAATGCAGCTGATACTGGCCCCTGAAACGCTGGTCTAGCAGTCCGTCCGCAGAATATGTAAGGCACTGAAATGAGGCGTGTGCGTGTCTTTGGTTTATCTGACATGCCAACTATCACAGCCCAGGGATCCCGAGGGGTGTTCTGTATCCTAGGGGAACAGCCTGGGAAATCTGCAGACTCCTTAGTTTAGCCTGGTGCGGGCCTGGCTGTGCCTCGACTGCCCTGATATTTCTCTCTCCCAAGGCAGTGCAGAGACAGCGCCAGGGAGCCAGAGGTCGCTTCCTCCAGGTCCTTCACCCCAGTGAAAGTTCTCTCTTCCCAGAACCTGCATGGAGCAACTTTGGACCCACGGCTGCACAGTGGGGATGGGGGAAGAGAGAAAGCTCAACTCCGTAGCCTTTGGGTCAGGTTTATTGCTAAAGGTCAAAGAATGATCTTACCAGAGTCTTAAGCCTTTCTTCAGTGAGTCATTGTGTTGGCTCTTCAAAATTACCTATCTAGAGGGTTTTAAAGTAGGGTAACTTGTGCAGAGTCTGGGGGATTTATTTAGGTCATGAAATCGTCCAGAGTTGGTTCTGCTCTGACTTGGGAGATGGGCGTGTGTGCTGAGATGACTCAAGTGCTTTGCCACGTAGGAGCATAAATGCAGAAAGGTTGCTCTCTGGTGGGACCGACAAAAATTGCAGTCCTGGGGCTTCCAGGCAAAATGAAGCGAAATTTTAAGCCAGATTCCTGTTTTTGTACTTGAAGACTGTGTATAGGAATCCTGGCTCTCCTCTTCCTGTTGTAAAGAGGTTGGTGCCTAAGGAGACCTGGCCAAAAAGACCTTGACCGAATTTCTGCCTCTTCTCCATTTAGCTTTGTGTGTCTGTGTGTGTGTGTGTGTGTGTGTGCGCGCGCGCGTGTGTGTTACTAGGTTGCATGATGATTTACTCTATTTATTTATTTTAAAAATAGTTTATTTATTTGAGAGCAAGAGCGCATGCGCACCCAAGTGGGAGGGGGATGGTGGGCAGAGGGAGAGGGACAAGCAGAACTCCTGCTGAGCGAGGAGCAGGAGGTGAAGGCAGGGCCTTGATCCCAGGGCCCTGAGACCGGGACCTGAGCCAAAGTTAGACAACTGAGCCACCCAGGAGCGCTGCATGGTGATTTACTTTAAAAAGATTTCAGTCTTAGAGGTTCTGGACTAATTCCTTTTTTTTTTTTTTTTAAGATTTTATTTATTTATTTGACAGAGATAGAGACAGCCAGCAAGAGAGGGAACACAAGCAGGGGGAGTGGGAGAGGGAGAAGCAGGCTCCCAGCAGAGGAGCCTGATGTGGGGCTCAATCCCAGGACCCTGGGATCACGCCCTGAGCTGAAGGCAGAGGCTTAACGACTGAGCCACCCAGGTGTCCCATGGACTAATTCTAACGTGTGTGGAGGGGTGATTTCGCCATGACATCATCTACCCGGAGATTCTATCAGATTCCACAAGTTGAGGGCTCAGTCCCAAGAGACTGCCCCTCACCCTTCAGATGCCGTCTCACGTCTGGTTGATCCCCGTGCTTCTGACCTACCGGCTACAGACTGGAGGTTCCTGTGACTTCCCCCTTAGGTTTGGATAATTCGCGGGAGCGGCTCACAGAACTCGGAAAACCTGTTTACTTACTAAATCGCCAGTTTGTTAACAAAAGGACACAGCTCCGGAACAGCCAGATGGAAGAGCTGCACAGGGCGAGGCAAAGGGGCGCGGAGCTTCCTCCCTCCCCGCGCGCACTGCTCTCCTCTCCCCGACCCTGCATGTGTTCGTCAACCCAGAAATCTCTCAGAACCCCATCCTTTTGGGTTTTTTTGGAGGTTTCATGACATAGTTATGATTGATTAAATCATTGGCAATTGATTCAACCTCCACAAAGCCACCCAATAACATAACAAAGGACACCTTTATGATATTCATCACATAGGACGTTCCAACAGTTTTAGGAGCTCTTTGCCAGAAATGGGGATGAAGACCAAATACATATTTCCTGTTGTAAATCACAATCTCACAAGTATATACAGTATAACCTTTAATCTATACCTTTGGGGGGTTTCTTAGCACGTGAAGTACATGTAGTGGGGTCAACACCCCAGAGAGGGTTAAGACAGTTGGTTAGGAGGCTTGCAGAGGCCCACGACTCTTGCAGCCTGACGTGTCGGAGTCATGCTGGAGGTTTGGAGTCCGTCAGTTGCGCGCGGTTCCACTCCAGGGCACACCCGGTCACCTCCTCCAGCTATGGGGGTTGGGCCAGCCATTGGAACGTGTATCAGCTTCCAAACAATCCTTCCACGGGAGAGCTCAGTGAGATTGCCTGCCGCCCCCCCAAACTCCAAGAAGGTCATGTGGCTGTTTCTGTATTTCCTTGCTAATAAATATTACATGACTGGCACCATTTGGTATAAAGCTTGCTTTCCCTACCACCAGTTAGTGAGGTCGTGGAACAGGGGACACACAGTCTCCCAAATGCATCAAGATAACTGATGGTTGCTGAGCAGGCAAACTGTCTTATATCCGTCGGCGACATCCCGCGCGTCCTCTTCCCGTTCGTCCCTCGAGGAATCATGGAACTCTACAGTGTGCCTGCCTTGAGGGTTCGTGCGGGGCCGCCTCTATCATATGGCAGCCACACAATGTGATGGGAGAGAGGCTGAAACAGAAGGGTCCCAGAGCCTGAGGGGTTCCTGTGATTGAAGAGGGACAGGGGGTGACCATGACTTCTAACGTCTCTGGTGGCAGTGCTGGCGGTGGGGTGGCAGGCGGGGCAGGTGGTTTTGGTTTGATGACAAACCCCAGGCAGGAGTGTCAGAGGAGAGGATCTGGAGGGGAACTGCGGTGCCGAGGGAGAAGGGCGGGGCGGGGGCGGGGAGAAGCAGCACAACCGAGCTCTAGAAACAGCGGTGTAAGGGAGGAAAAATAATTTTCCCTCTACCCTTTTTTTAAATTAACTAATTAATTTATCTATTTGACAGAGAGAGAGAGCGCAAAGCAGGGGGAGCGGCAGGCAGAGGAAGAGGGAGAAGCAGGCTTCCCACTGGGCGTGAACCAACCAAGCCACCCAGGCGCCCCTACCCCCCCTTCTTCTTCTTTTTTTTAAGATTTATTTATTTATTTGAGAGAGAGAGAGACAATGAGCGGGGGGAGGAGCAGAGGGGGAGGGAAAGAGACAATCTCAAGCAGACTCCCCAGTCATGAGCTTGGAGCCCTATGCGGGGCTGGATCCCAGGACCCTGAGATCGTGACCAGAGCCAAAACTGAAACCAAGAGTCAGGCGCTTAACTGACTGAGCCACCCAGGTGACCCCCCTCTACCCTTCTAAGTTCTTGGTTGTGACCACACTACAGTAAAAGACCGATTAACAGGAGAAAAACAAACAGAAGTTTAGTAACAAGCATACTTCCTATATACATGGGAGAAGCTCAGGACAACTGAGTAATTCCCTTAAAATGGCCTGAGCCACCACCTTAAATACCATCTCCAGCTAACGACAAAAGGAGATACTGGGAGTGGGGAGTTTTCAGGCCAAGGACGGTAAATAAGGGGATGGTTGTTATGCATACTGAAGTCCCTGCCTTCTCCGTTGGTGACAGTTTCTGGAGATTTAAGTCATCCCTCTCTTCCTGGTATGGAGAGGGAGACACCCTTACAAATGGAGGTTTCCCTTATAAATGTAACTTCTGTTCTGTTTTCAGAGCTTCTCCTGTGTCTGCTGTTTTTTAAAAAATAAGCAGCCTAGGAGCACCTGGGCGGCTCAGTTAGTTAAGCGTGGGCCTTCGGCTCAGGTCCTGAGGAGTCCCAGGATGGAGCCCCGCATCCGGCCCCCTGCTCAGCGGGGAGTCTGCTCCTCCCTCTGCCCCTCACCCTACTGTGTGCTCTCGCTCACTGTGTGTGCTCTGCTCTCTCAAATAAATAAAATCTTAAACAACAACAATAACAACCAAGCAGCCTAAAATAATCCTTATGCCAAAGAGTCGGATTTGGGGTGGCAAGTCCTGCTCGCCTTCAGGGAGGACAGGCTGCAGGAAACAGGTTTGGGCTCCCGAGGTGCAGTGGGATCCTGCGAATTCCTTCCTTTGGCCGCCTAGGTGGGAGGAGGGGCATCAGCGATTGTTCAGAGGGGGCGTACCGGGGGCCAGACCTCAGGCGCTAGTTCATTTGTTCATTCTCTCGAGCGGGCTTTATTAAGCACCTATCACAGGGGCCAGGGAGTCTGGTGAGCACTGCCGCGAGTAGTATCAAGAAGCGCAGATCCCTGTGTTCAGGAAGCTCTCAGCCCAGGGCGCTCGCAAGTTAAATAATCTTACTTCATTTTTACCTTTTTCTGCAAAACTACGAGAGTGGACGTTTTGAGAAGCTTCTGGGACTCTGAGACGTAGACAGGGTAGAGGATGAGAGTTTAGACTCGGGATGGGGCTTTTCACTTATCCAGGTCCCAGAGTGAGGAGGGAATGGCCCCCCACCTGGTAGATCAGGGCTCTTCAGAAAAACCGGGGCTGCGCGGGCTGGGAAGGTCCCCGCAGCTGCTCGCGCCGCGGCCAGGCCGGCGGTCCCCGGGCCGCGTGGGAGTGGGAGGTGGGGCCTGGGCGGGGGTCCCCAGGAGCGCGGTGGCAGGACCCCCCGCGGCTAGGGGCGGGCGGAGTCTCGACGGGTGGGGGTGGGCTCCGGCTCGGCCCGCCCGGCTCCCGGCCCCGCCGTGGGGGGGCGCTGCCTCCTCCCGGGCGGCTGGGGGCGCTGCGGCCGAGCGGCGGGGGGCGCTGCCTCCTCCGGGACGGCGGGGGGCGCTGCGGGCCGGGCGGCGGGGGCGGCCCGGGCCGGCGCGGCGAGCGGCGCGGCGGATGGAGAGTCTGGCCGCGGCCGGCGGCGCCGCCTCCTCGTCGGGCCGGGCACGGCGGGCCGGGGCCTTTGTGTGAGGCGGCGGCGGCGATGGTGCTCGGGCCCCGCGGAGCCGGGTAAGCGAGGCCGGGCCGAGGGCTGCCCCTGGCCGAGGCCCGACCCCCGTCCCGGCCTTTCTCTCGCTCTTGCTGGGCTCCCTCCTGCCCGCTCCCCTCGGCCGGACCCATCGTCCCCGGCCGCGCGCCCACCCCGGCCGGTCCCGCCACCCATCCCTGCGCTCCCGTCCGGCCCGGCACCCCCGGAGACGCCCCGGGGGGAATCCCCCGCCGTCTGGGGAGGGCCCGAGGTGCTCGGTGGCCCCCAGATGGAGCCCCCCAGCCCGATCCCACGCCCTTCTTCCTGGGTTCGACCCTCCAGAGGGGAGACTGCGGCACCACGGGATTGTTGAGGCGCCTTCTCGGAAGTTCCCGATCTGCCCCCCTCCCACCCCCCCACTCAGGCTTCCCAGTGTCCCGACCTGATGTGTGGCCACCAGGGCCCGGGAGATGCTTCACTGGTATCCCAATAATGCGCAGAAGCTTCTTGGACCCCAGAAAAAGTTAGGAGTTTGTAGAAGGCGGTGAGGTGGAGAAAGGGGCTGTGTTGCGCGGGGCGAGTGGTGAGACTGAAGGAGAGCGCAGCTAGCTTGTCTTCCTTAGGCATGCAGGACTCGAAAAGGGGGGGAAGTGGGATCCAGCAAGCCTTTAGGAGTCTTGCCTATATAATTAGATGCCTTCTTAGGGCGTCAAGTAAGTGTTTTTAGTTCTGGTCAGCATATGCATAGAACCCAAAAAGGGTGGTTAAAAGAAGCGTATTGCAGTACTAGTAAATGCTCCGGTGCGGTCTACTTTGCTTTATTTCTACGGGTCCTGAGCGTTTCAGCTTCGTCCACAGCATACGGAGAAGGTGACAGAGCAGTATCTGGATGGCTCTGGGTTATGGTAAGACGAGAATAGGCAGGTAGCTTGGGTAGGGAGAGATCATGAATGAGCAAGAGGTTTATTTAGGGACTGGAAGGAGAGAGCATTGATAAGAAAATAAAAGATAGAGCAACCTTATCTTGCCTTCAGCAGCTAACGGAACTTTGGTAATTGTGTTGGAAGTACCTGTATGGCATCTGGCATTGTAAGAGCAGTGAATGTACTCAGTGAGATAGGAAAGCTTGTATTGGGGAAGAAATTAGGAGATTAACTTGAGGCTGCTGTCTGGCAATGAAGTGAAGGATTGTGTCCGAGAGGTTGCCTCTGGCTTGGCTCCAAGGCACGAGCTTCTGTCCAACCAGGCCTGCCACCTCTCTCGCCTACTCTTAAAGACGACGCTGTGACACTTTTTTTCAATACTTTCGGGTTTTGTTGTGAGGACTCTGTCTTTGGGAATATGCAGGGAGAGAGGTAGTTGTCCCGTCATTTGTCCTTGCCCTCAGCACCGTGGAGCAGCTCGCCCTGTCCGCTGGCTCCTGCTCCCCACTCAGGGCTTGGAAACACTCAGACTGGGGGTATTTTCTTCTGCAGAGCTCCTCGCATGCAGGGATGTGCTTGGCCATCCATCTCTTCCTTTTACTGTCCACAGATGAACCGTGCTGATAGAGGGGCAACCTCGTAGGAGCTGCTAAGATGGGCATGAGGATTAAACTGCAAAGCACCAACCACCCCAACAACCTGCTGAAGGAACTCAACAAGTGCCGGCTCTCGGAGACCATGTGCGATGTCACCATCGTGGTGGGGAGCCGCTCCTTCCCGGCCCACAAAGCCGTGCTGGCCTGCGCGGCTGGCTACTTCCAGAACCTCTTCCTGAATACGGGGCTGGATGCTGCCAGGACCTACGTGGTGGACTTCATCACCCCCGCCAACTTCGAGAAGATTCTGAGCTTTGTCTACACATCAGAGCTCTTCACAGACCTGATCAATGTTGGGGTCATCTATGAGGTGGCCGAGCGCCTGGGCATGGAGGATCTCCTGCGGGCCTGTCACTCCACCTTTCCTGACTTGGAGAGCACTGCCGTGGCCAAGCCCCTGGCCAGCAGCGGGGAGAGCCACTCTGGTACCCAGAGCTGTAGCTCAGCAGAACCTGCCTATGCCCTCGGAGACCTCCGGGGGGGCGGGGAGCACTTTGGTCCTGATAGGAACTATGTGTTACCTGGTGATGCTGGAGGAAGCTGTAAAGAGGAAGAGAGAAATGTCACCGGTGACACGAACCATAGCCTGCCCCTGCCGCAGCAGCCCCTGCCGCCAAAGACAGAAGACCACGATGCCCCTGCTCCTTTCACCTCCGTTCCTAGTATGGTGACTCAGCCGGTCCTAGGCACCGTCAGCATGGGCATCCAAACCAGCACGAGCTCCTGCCAGCCATACAAAGTTCAGAGCAATGGAGACTTCGGTAAAAACAGCTTCTTCGGCCCTGACAATGCAATTGACATTACCACCGGGACCAATTCCTGTCTGAGCAATAGCGACCACTCCAAAGATCCGGGCTTTGGGCAGATGGATGAGCTCCAGCTGGACGACCTGGGGGATGACGACTTGCAGTTTGAAGACCCCACCGAGGAGATAGGCACAGCCGAGGAGGTGATTGAGTTGAGTGACGACAGTGAGGACGAGCTGACTTTTGGAGAGAATGACAACCGAGAGAATAAGGCCATGCCCTGCCAGGTGTGCAAGAAAGTTCTAGAGCCCAACATTCAGCTGATCCGCCAGCATGCTCGGGACCATGTGGACCTGCTGACGGGCAACTGCAAGGTCTGCGAGACCCACTTCCAGGACCGAAACTCCCGGGTGACCCATGTTCTGTCCCACATTGGCATTTTCCTCTTCTCCTGCGACATGTGTGAAACGAAGTTCTTTACCCAGTGGCAGCTGACCCTCCACCGACGGGATGGGGTATTTGAGAACAACATCATTGTCCACCCCAACGACCCCCTGTCTGGGAAGCTGGGTTTGTTTTCGGGGGCAGCCTCCGCGGAGTTGAAGTGCGCTGCCTGTGGGAAGGCGCTGGCCAGAGATTTCCATGTGGTCCGGGGGCACATCCTCGACCATCTAAACCTGAAGGGCCAGGCCTGCAGCGTGTGTGACCAGCGCCACCTCAACCTCTGCAGCCTCATGTGGCACACGCTGTCCCACCTGGGCGTCTCGGTCTTCTCCTGCTCCGTCTGCGCGAACAGCTTCGTGGACTGGCACCTCCTAGAGAAGCACATGGCCGTGCACCAAAGCCTGGAGGACGCCCTCTTCCGCTGCCACCTGTGCAGCCAGAGCTTCAAGTCGGAGGCCGCCTATCGCTACCACGTCAGCCAGCACAAGTGCAACAGTGGCCTTGATGCCCGGCCTGCTTTTGGCCTGCAGCACCCCGCTCTCCAGAAGCGGAAGCTGCCCGCGGAGGAGTTCCTGAGCGAGGAGCTGGCGCTGCAGGGCCAGCCCGGGAGCAGCAAGTACAGCTGCAAGGTCTGCGGCAAGAGGTTTGCCCACACAAGCGAGTTCAACTACCACCGGCGGATCCACACTGGCGAGAAGCCGTACCAGTGTAAGGTGTGCCACAAGTTCTTCCGAGGCCGCTCGACCATCAAGTGCCACCTGAAGACACACTCGGGGGCGCTCATGTACCGCTGCACGGTGTGCGGCCACTACAGCTCCACGCTCAACCTCATGAGCAAGCACGTGGGCGTGCACAAGGGCAGCCTCCCGCCCGACTTCACCATCGAGCAGACCTTCATGTACATTATCCATTCCAAAGAGGCGGACAAGAACCCGGACAGCTGACTGCGTCCCGCAGAGCGGGGGCGGGGGGGGCTCCCGGGCGGCAGCCAGGACGGTGATTTTCTAGTGGCTGTTGGTCCCTCTCCAGCCGAAGTTTCGATTTTGCCTTGCTAGGAAGTCTGTTCTGTCTTGTGTTTAAAGAAGAAAAAAGAAGAAAGAGCACACGAGCTGTTACTGTTTCTGAGAAGCAACGGCCCTATCATGTTTACCTCCTTACCTGTTCTTGCCCACGAAGGGCCGTGTTTTTGATTCTTCGGAGGCTGGTCGCGGGATCTGGTCAGGTGGTTGGTGCCGACTAGATCCCCTTTCCGAGCCTCTCGAGTTTTAGTTTACTGATAGGTTTTTATGCTGCTAAGAACCCAACCAACAGCCTCACTGAAGAGAGGAGGTGGAGAGAGGTTTTCACTGTGGGGATTATTGCCGGATTTCCCACTGGGACACCCAGCTATGAGAGAGATTTTGGGGATGTGGTCGTTCAGAAAAGACTAGTCCACAGGGCAGCTCACCTCAGGTGCCAGGCCCGGCCCTCAGCAGGGAGAAGGCAATGGGATGGAGGTGCCTGCTCGTTTCCACGCTCTGATCTGCTGATGGGACAGTAAAATCTTTTGGCAGCTAGATCCAAACTGGGGGCAGAGCTTTCTGTTTAGGTCAGAAAGCTTTGGGACGAATCCTTGCCAGTCAGAAGAGGTGTCCTGCGGTGCCGCTGGAAGTGGCAGCCTGGATGGACAGGAAGGGAGGCTTCTCTTTTCTCCTCAATTCCAAAGAAATATGATTTTATGGAGTGGTAGCCCAGGTGGTTAGTTAGGCCTTCCCTGTGGGGCAAAGAGGACAGGGAGCCACTTTAATATAGTCATCTGTCATCCGGCTGCCTCCGTCGACCTTGAATTTCCTGGTGGAGAGGTGGGGATGTCTCTGACAGCAGCAGCCTTGCCTTAATTTACATCCAGTCTCCCACCTAGAAGTGTGTTTGCCCTGGGGCGTAGATGAGAAGACCCCATGGGGTGGCAGAGTGGTGGACTGTGAGCCCTTCAGGATCGAAGGGACCCGAGTAACTGGTGGTGTGTAGCGGGATGTGCGGTCTGTCTGTCCCAGTCGGGTAACCTGTTGTTTACTTTGTGCTAACTGGCCAGGAGCTTTGGCAGCTCACCTTTGACCTGCTGGAATTTATCCTGATCTGTCATGGCATCGCCACCAGGGGGCGCCATTGGACGGCAGCTGGTGCAGGCCCGCCGGAGGTGGCTGGGATGGAGTCAGCCCACTCTTTGGGGCTGGTTGGCTCCGTTCTTAGTGGCTTTGAGGGGTTCTTGCCCAGAGCAGGCCAGAGGGAGAGGGCCCTCGGATCTTGCATATTCACAAGGTAGCACCTCAGTAACTCATACTACCTCACCCTGCTCAGGCGAGCTCTGGGAGTCCCTGGCCTAGGCCCTGACACTGCCCCCCGTGGGACTCAGCAGCACCCCCGGGCTGTTTCACAAGCGAGTGGTTTTAATTAACTCACAGAGCCTTTTTGGACATTGATATTTATTTATTTTTGCTTTTATATACATAGTACCCAGCATCTCTTTTGGATAAGTGACTTCAGGAAAATGAGTTTCTCCCCCAGCAAGTAGCCATATTCCAAGGGACAGTCCTGGCCAGAGATTTGGGAAACGGGGGGCTAGGACTAGAGGGGAAGGTGTCAAGCCTTTAAACAAGCAACTCCTTTTCTTTCTCTCTGGAGAGTCTCTTGTGGAATAAGCCCAGGGAATCCTTTAGGTGTTGGGTGTGAGTTCTAGAAAATTGGGGCTTACTAAATTCCTAGGCCTCTCCTGCCTGTGCTTGAGTAGACTGGGGACTGGGTTGAGGGGAACAAGTTAAATGAAGGACCTTTTTGCACATTTTCTCATCCTTCCTAAACTTGGAAAGCTATACTAAGATACACAGGCAAGCCAAAGCTCCATCCCTGTTGGACTTGCTGCCTCTCTCCCTAGCCCTAAATTGATAAAGCCTCCCAGTTGGGGTGCATGGCTCTCTGGTGGGGTGACTGTTACATGAAGGGATTTGTACGAGTAGCCGCTTTTCGCCGTCTAAACCCAACTGGTTACATATTCCCTCAGGTCATTCTTGTCAGGAAAGCAGTGCTGAGACTTTTCATTCCTGACTGGCCTCTCCCTTTCTTTCCCACGCTGACCGCTGGAAATTTAAGAAGGAGAATGTGCGGAAGACCACAGTCCAGTACTGCTAAGCTTTTCCAGGCTGAGTGATCCCTCCCAGACTGTCGATGAGGTCTGGTTTTTGAATGGTCCGATCTGAGAGAGGCGGTACTTACTGGAACCCAGCCAGGTGGCCGAGCATGGATCAGTGCGCTGGAGAAACCCTTTTCCTTAACGGAGGGCATCATGGATGCTGGGTAGTCTGTATACTTAACCTGAAACTGTGAAGTTTTCCCTTTTTGCCAGTAAACCAAAAAGCAAATCCTTGAACCTTTGCCCCTGAAACACTAAACAAACAACTGCACCCCCCGCTCCTCCTGAGGCCACGTGGTTGATCGGGGTGGCCCGCTTGGTTGCAGTCAGACATGTAGCAGAGTCAGGAGCTCATGAGGCTCGTTGACCAAACCGTTCCTCTGCTTGTCCCCGTATTCACACCTGACCCCTCCCTCTGTTTAGAATCACGTTTGCTGCCTCTGCGTCCAGCGCACCCTTGTCTGAACTGTTTTACTTGAAACTCTGTGTTGTGGCAAAGGGCACTCTGGGATTCCTGGTCGAAGGTATTCATTTTCTTTTGAGTTTTGTAAAAAATTTTTTCAGCCTTCTGTTTTGTTGCCCGCTCTGCCTTGGAGCCCAGTCTAGCAGTCTGCTGTATTTTTCTGCGGTTCTGTCTGACCCCTGAATGTCTTTCCTCCTCCCTTCCTCCTCTTTCTTGTTCTGTACTCAGGACCAGCTACGTAATTTGCAGAGCCCTTTGTTTAAAAGCGAACCATTTCAAGATGGCGACTGTAGACGATAAACCAAGCACGAGGCTATTCCCAACCTGTTTCTTAAGGGAAAAAGGTGATACTTGGGTGCCACATTGGAATAAACATAAACAGCAGAGGCTGCTTCCGGCCACAGGAGGGGATCCGTCTCCCGCTTCTCCTGTGACCATTGCTGGCTCACTGATGCCGCACTGCCCGCTGGGAAGCTCTGCTGTAGTAGAGTATTTGGTCCTACATTTTAAGACCCCTGGGAGTCTCTATAGTTCGTGGCTAAGTGGAAAGAAAGGTGGGGGTTGGGCCCAGGTGACCCCTAAGAGCCAGGAAATGGGTAAAAGTTCTTTTTGACTTCTTCCCTTCTGATCCATCAGCACCCCTCTGTCTCCAGGACAAACCTTTGGGCCTAAATCCCTTCTCCCGAGTCAGGTTTTGCTACTGATGCGTCTTCTTTGTCTTCTGGCCTCTTGCTGTGCCCTATTCCTGAGACTACTCAACCACGGAAGTGAATTTAAATCCTTTTCTAGGTGGACACTGATTTTGTTGGCGTGGGAGTGGGCGGTGTGGAGAAGCCTGTGCCCATGTGGAGGGCCCCACACGTCCTTTTGCCTCAGTTCTGCCCTGAGTGAGTTGGGAAGCACGGGGCACACAGCGTTCATTTCATTGTGATCGCTTGTCGTCAACCTTAACATCAGAATGAAAACGAAACTGTTTTGATTTCGATGTTTCTTTAACACCCTTCCCCTGTCCAGTCCACCCTCCCCTCCCACCTCCGCTAGCGAAAGTCTCTTATGAAACCGAGAAGAGTTGTTGACGTCTAACTTCCTTCCATTAAATTAATAAGTACTGACCTCCTAATATTTAAGTGTTTACTATCTATTGCTGTAAAGTTTTGTATATTTTGTAAACTTCTTTTCCCAAATAGTAGATGTCTAAAATCGTACATCTGATTCTTTTATATTCCATTGTTCGGCACAAAGTGTGGTTTTTATTTAGAATAAAAAAAGGAAATTTGAAACGGGGATTCTTTTCCTATTGACTGGGGTTACGCTGTCCCTTGAGTTCAGGAGTTTGGGGCCCAACACCCGGTAGTAGCAGCATTCTCCTCAGCAGATTCCACGATTCTTTTTTTTTTTTTTTTTTTTGAGGATTTTATTTATTTGAGAGAGAGCACGAGCGGAGGGGAGGGGCAGAGAGAGAAGCAGACTCCCCGCTGAACAGGGAGCCCAGACCCCAGAGCCCAACGCGGGGCTCGATCCCAGGACCCTGAGATCATGACCTGAGCCGAGGGCAGACCCTTAGCCAACCGAGCCACCCAGGTGCCCCTGATGCCAGGACTCTTTCAGCTAGCACAGCTTCCTATGCTTTTTTTAAAACAAGATTTTATTTATTTGAGAGAGAGAGAGCACAAGCAGGGGAAGAGGCAGAGGGAGAGAGAGAAGCAGGCTCCCCGCTGAGCAGGGAGTCTGACACGGGGCTCCATCCCAGGACCCCTGGGATCATAACCTGCGCTGAAGGCAGATGCTTAACCAACTGAGCCACCCAGGCGCCCCCACAGTTTCCTTTCCTGTAGCTGGAATTCCCCGGGGTTAACCTGTTGACCTGTTTTCAGTGGCAAATTAAGTCAGTAACCCAACCTTTCCAGCGGAAAGCTCCCTGAGGGGATCTGTTGGCCCAGAGAGTAGTGGACTCTGCTCATGTCTAGTTGGCTAGAGGTTTGGCCTCAGATTGTCCTGCCAGTGCCGTCTGACTTACCGAGGGGTATGTCAGAGCGGAGAGAGACAGATTCGGGGAGGAGGTGGAGGTTTGGCCTGGTCTCGTGGGGTCGCTAACAAATGTACCTGCACAGAAAAGGAGGTAGACACCAGAAGCTGGGGCGCCATGTGGGCCATCTGGTCCCAGCACACTGGCCAGGCGTGGTGCCCGTCAGTGCCCAGTGAGTGCTCAACTCAGCAGCCTTGTGGCAGTCAGCACACCCAGGTCGCTGTCCTTCCGAGGCCCTAAGGAGGTATTCATGCCGCCCAGAGTGACAACTGGTTGCCAGAGAAATCTGCAAGAAGAGTGAGGCGCTGGGGGCCTGGTCTTGCGGTAACCCGGGATGTGACACATGTGACATTGGGTTCCCTTTCAGAAACTTCTGGAGCCTAAGTCAGCGGAGGCAGTGATAAGGGCATCAGAAATACTGAGCACTTGAGCAGGACAGAGGCTCTCAGTGATGATGTTCATAAGCCCTTCATTCTGCACAGGTGGGGACCTGTTCTCAAGCTTTCTCTTCATGGGCACGGTCCTAGGTTCCGATTTCTTTCCTATTTATAGGACAAGCGTGAATAGAAGTTGCTGGACAGGAAAATTAATGAAAAGACCTAGCCAGGAGAATGAAGTTTAAGGGTGAGGACTGACTCAAGAATACCAGAGCTCTGCCCCGTGATGGAATCGGAACATTTCTACATCCCCATCCCCTGCACAGGGGACAAGGGCTGAGGGACAGAGCCTCTGTGAGTGCCTGCCACTGCCTGTGCCGAGGTCTGCTCTCAGAATGGATGCCCCTTGATATTTTCCCATGATCTAGAGAGAAAGGGGGGGTGGGGGTGGATTTCTGATAGCATCCCTTCCTAGGAGTCTGAGAATGTCCCACATCGGAAGGCGGGAGCAGGTGGGCTCTGAGGAGATTGGACTGGGATGGCCCCTCTGCTTCGTGGGGAGGGAAGCAGGACGGTTGAAGGGGAGAGTATCAGCAAGGAAATGGAGCCACTTCCTGGATGGTGGGGGTGGGGTGGGGCTGGGGGTGGGGAACCAGACCCCTGCTTCACCCCCTCCATCTATCAAATCACCGAGGATGCTAGGAAACGTCCTGCTGAGGCCTCCTGGTTCCTTGGCCTCTGACCTCTTGTCCTCACAGCCTGCACAGTGTGTGGGGGGGATCCGCGAGCTCACGAGCACAAAAGGAAAGTTGTGTGAGGTCCCTGTGGAGCACACCCTTTCCGGCCAGGGTGATTGTTGAAATGAGTGTGTCAGGTTTCTGCCGCGCATCTCTTCAGCCTACCCCAGCTGGCATTACAGATTTTGGAAAGAGCCAGAGTCATGGCTGTCTCCGCTATTTATTTCCCCATTTTCCCTGCGTGTCTTCTTTAGTCCCGAGGACCGAGACAAACAGTCCAACACCGAAGACCTGTTCTCTACTCCTCCCCGCCCCCTCTCCTGCTCCCCATCTCAACTTCTTAAGACCTACTCACAATTGACCACGAGCGTTTTGACCCTTTCCCCCGCTCCCCCCAAATCCCTCACCTACACCTGCAGCTCCGACCTCCCTGCTGGAGCATGAGGTCTACCTCAGCCTCCGGGGGACGGAGGGGCGGGGATGGGTGAGGTAGCTGGCGCCTAACAGTTTAGGCTCGGGTGGTCCCGGGGCCCTGCTGCAGCGGGCGGGGCGCCCTCCTTGGTGATGACGATGGAGTGCTGCGTGGAGGAGGAGGAGAAGGAGGAAGCGCGTCTGTCCGCCCGGGCCCGGGCCTTGGGAAGGTAATGGACCACGGCGCTCAGCAGCTGGTCGCGGAATCTCGGGCTGAGGAAGTTGTACAGGATGGGGTTGACGACGCAGTGCAGCATGGCGAAGCAGTCGATGACGTCGTAGAAGAAGTAGAGCAGGTGGACCAGGTGGCAGTGGAGGGAGATGTGGGTCCCGTGCAGCGTGAGCAGGAGCAGGGTCACGTGGTAGGGCAGCCAGCAGACGGCGAAGATGACGACATAGGCGCACAGCAGCAGGCAGTGGCGCCGGCCCTCGGGCCACCCCGCCCGCCGGAGGCGGCAGGCCGTCAGCACGTTGAAGACCACCAGGAGCGGGAAGGGCAGCAGGAAGCCCAGGACGGTGGTGGACAGGGCCACCGCCAGGGCCCACGCGCTGTAGCTCTCGAAGGGCGCCATGAAGAGGCACATGGGCTCGGCGCTCTCCACCAGCTGGATGTGCACCACCTCGGGCAGCGGGATGACGGCCGACAGCACCCAGACGCCCGCGCACACGGCCCGCCGCAGGCGGTGCTGGTGGCGCCGCCAGGAGGGCGCGGCGTCGGTGAGGGTGACGTAGCGGTCGATGCTGAGGCACACGAGGAAGAAGATGCTGCTGTACATGTTGGCGAAGTAGAAGTAGTGGGTGAAGCGGCAGGAGAAGCTGCCCCAGAGCCAGGTGTAGTCCAGCATGACCTCCAGCATCCACACGGGCAGCGACAGGACGACGCCCAGGTCCGCGATGGCCATGTTCAGGACGTAGAGGTTCAGCAGCCCTGCCCGGCCCACGCAGCGCCAGTTGACGCATATCACCAGGAGGTTCTCCACCAGCCCCACCACGAAGATGGCCAGGTAGAGGACGAAGAGGATCACCTGCTTGGTGTCCTCTCTGAGCTCCGTGTGGCACTCGGGCAAGGTGTGGTTGAAGAAGTAGAGCAGCTCGTTCCAGTTGTGGATCTCTCCCGAGTCGCTGGCAGGTGCCATGGTGAAGCCTTCGGTGGGGGCAGGCCCCGTGCTGTCCTTGACCGACATTAGGACCAGCGAGCGCCTAGTGGGCACAAGGGAGAGGGTTGGAAGAGAACCGAGACCTCGAAAGCAGCCTTACGTCTCAAGTTAGCGGGCCACAGGGACCAGGAGGCTATGGGAAAGGATTCTGGGTCGGAAGAGGCAAGAGAGAGTTTAAACATTCAAACTGTGGAGAACTAGTACACAGCTCAACCTTCGAGCAGAGACGTTTTGTTAGGACTCCGTGGCACGAGAGACCAGGGCTGTTTGTGCCCAACCAGATTCCTTCCCAGCCTGGGGGTCCCCCCGTAGCTCCGGCCACAGGCTGGCTCCAGCCTCCACTTCTCTCCCGGCACCTCACCCTTTGGCCCTTTCACGTGGGCCTTCCTTAGGAAGTCTAACTATGTCTCCCCTTTGGGCTATGGATGTGGGACACACACACACACACACACACACACACACACACACACCCCTCTAATTTACCCTCCGGGGACATCTGTGGATCATGCACGAAAGCCAGTTTGTCTTCAAGCCCCGATTCCCTTCTTTCCCGAGAGGGAGGTACCCACCTGCGTTTGTGTGGGGAGCGCTTCTGGTCCTGGAGGACCAGTGGGTCTGGGCTGTTGCGGAGCTGCGAGGAGACTGGAGGGACGGTGGCCTTGGGGCTGGCTTCGCTGTGGGCTTCAGGGCCGTCCTTCTCATCCGGGAAGCAGTATCACTGGCTGAGGCTCTGTGGGAGAGGGTCAGGGTTTTTCCTGCCTTCCCCCAATCCAGATAGAGGGGAAGTCACAGCAGATGACCCAGTGTGCCAGTGGCAGGGAGGAGTCAGGCTGCAAGCATGAAGATCCCGACTCCTGACTCACGAGCTGTGTGAATTTACCTCTTTACACCTCGGTTCTCTCCTCTGCGAAATGGGACACCACTATCTAGTCATAGGGGTGCTGTGAGAATGAAGCGAGCCCACAAGGTGAACTGCTGAGCACAGGGCCGGGCCTGTGGAAAATGCTTTACCTGTGTATGCGTTTTCCACTCTTAGTGGGCTTGGAATCCCACTCTCCCCTGTCTGTTGCTTCCTACTAAAGCAGAACGGGCTGGCGGTGGGCGGGCTAAAATACACCGGAAGATCAGCCGCACTTCCAGTCATGCTGTCCCTCCCCACCAGCTCGCACCCACCCTGCATTTTGGCTCTGAGGGGAGACTCTGGAGAAAGAGGGAAGATGAATGGGGGGGTAGTGGAAAGGGGGCTGCGTGGACCTTCAGGGAGTTTCCTGGTTGGGGAGGGGGAGAGCAGGCTTCATACTTCTTATGAAGTGTGGCCAAGGGCGGCCCAGAGACAGCCAGACACCAAGCTTCTCTCTGCCTCCAAGCCATAGACTAAGGCTCAGAGCCCGGAGACTGGTGTCGTCTTGTGTCAGCAGAGTTTCCGGCTTCTCAGAGCACTTTGACCTCAGTTAATCATTTGATCCCTGAGATACCCTGTGATATCTCCTGTGGGGACACAGGATGGGCTTTCTTATTCTCTGTTAAGCCCAGAGAGGCCGCCTATCTCATGCAGGCCACACGGTGCTGATGGCAGAGCCCCCTGGAGCCGGGCCCACGTTCTGGGGGCCGTAGGGCCGAGGGTGTGCTGGCCAGAGGGGACTACGTACGCATGTTTATTCGAGGTGAGGTTCCCATACCAGTATGGACCAGTTTAAACTGTACAGGTCAGTGACATTTCGTCCATTCATGTTGTGTGTAACCACCGCCGCTGTGCGGGTCCTCACATTTTCATCACCCCAAAAGAAAACTCCACACCCTGCCCCGGCACCAGCCATTCTGCTGTCTGTCTCTGTGGACTGACCTAGTACGGGTATTTAATATAAATGGAATCACACAATGTGTGACCCGTGTGTCTGTTTTCTTTTTTGCTTAGAGCTGTGTTGATGAGTTTCAGCCACACGGTCACGTACTTCGTTACTCTTTATGGCCGAGTAATATTCCACTGCGTGGCCACGCCACATTTCCTTTATCCGTTCACAGAGGGGATTTCTTTTTAAGTTCGCTAATTAATTTTTTATTGTGGTGAAATAAACATAACATCAAATTTACCATTTTAACTATTTTTTTAAAGATTTTATTTATTTATCTGAGAGAGAGAAAGCACGAGCAGGGGGTAGGGGCAGAGGGAGAAGGAGAAGCAGATTCTCCAGTGAGCAGGGAGCCTGATGTGGACTCGATCCCAGGTCCCTGAGGTCAAGACCTGAGCTGAGGTCAAGAGTCAGATGCTTAACTGACTGAGCCACCCAGGAGCCCCCATTTTAGCTATTTTTAATTATACAGTTTAGTAGCATTAAGTGACTCCTGGCTGGCTCAGTTGGTAGAGCGTGCAACTTTTGATCTTGGGGTGTGATGAATGCGAGCCCCACTCTGGGCAGGGAGATTATTTAAATAAATAATAAAATAAGTATGCTCACAGTGTTGTGCTACCATCACCACCAATCATCTCCGTGAGAGGGGGTATTTTTAATTTTGCAATTTTCTTAAAGCTTCCTATAGAAAAACCGGTTCTCTGCTGACACTTCTGACACCAAACACGTAGGGGTTCTTCCCCCATACTAACCAATTTTCCAACCCCCTGGACACCAGGTGGGTGTCCTAAAATTTATCATTTCTGACACCAACCTGAAGTTAGTGTCAGATGCCACAGGTTTAAGGGCTCAGTCCCACAGGACTGTTCTCACTTTAGATGTGCCAGTCACAAATAATGGTCCCCAAGGTACCCACACTTCTGTCCAACACGGTTACAAAGTTCCCACAATCTCCCCACCTCAGTCTCAATAATTTGTCGGAGTGGTTCACAAAACTCAGGAGAACATTCACTTTGTTCACTGGTTTGTTATAAAAGATACAAACGAACAGCCAGATCAAGAGGGATGTAGTGTGAGGCTGGGAAGGGTCCTGAGCTTTGTCCCCGTGGAGTTGGGGAACACTGCCCTCCTGGCATGTAGGTATGTTCACCAACCCAGAAGCTCTCTGAACCTCAGAGTTTAAGAATTTTTATGGCTGCTTCAGCACCTGGGCGTGATCTATTATTAATTTGATCTCTAGTCTCTGACCTCTCCCCAGAGGATGGGAGGTGAGGTTGGAAGTTCCAAGCTTCTAATCAAGGCTTGGTCTTTCTGGGAACCAGTCCCCATCCTGAAGCTATCTAGGACATTTTCTAAGGGATTTAGGAGCTCAGGAATTGGGGGCAGATATGTTTCTTATCACACTTCTACTCACATATCAGACCGCCCCAGATCGAGAAATCTGTCGTGATGAGCTATGACGATGCAAAATGTGATTTATTTTGATTTTTTCCAGACAGTTCTACTTTCTCTCTCTCTTTAGGATCTCAATTTCTAGCCTATGGATATCGTTTTTCACTAGGGAGCCTTCTGAGAATTCTCCCCTCCTCCCCTGTACCTTTGACCCACGCAGATGGAGGCTCTACTGGACCAACCCCCCAGGAAGACCCTCGTTCTGGTCTCTGTTCTCTCTACACATTTGGACTCGTGGCCATTTTCATTCCTTTCAAGACTGCATTTTAGTGGCTCAGGTCTCCTGGGTCTCAGAATCTCTCACCCCTGGACCTCTTCCCTCCCACATGGAGACATCAACCCCTGCAGCCTCACCTCCACCTGCTCCCAGGCCCCCTTCCCCCACATCACCGAATGTGTATTCGCAGCGGGAGGAAATGCTGCTGGTGCCTTCTGGCAGAGGCACAGAGGGAAAGCTGCTCCCTCAGGAAGAAGAAAGTGACAGCTCTGCAGTTTTTATGTGGTTGTTTTTCTTTGGAGGGAGGAGGTGAGCAGCTGGAAAGAGAGAGATTGGAAGGAAGGGAAAGACAGAGGGGGCAGGACCCAGGCTTCTTGCCAACCTGAGCAGGAGGGGGTGGCAAACAGCTTTGCTCCAAGTAACAGGAACAGCAGCAGCAAAACAATTCCTGGAAATTTGCTCTTTCTCCTTCCTACCCCCCCCACCTTTTTTTTTTTTTTTCCAAAAAATGTAGACAAGACATTGTAATCAACAATCAGAAAGGAAGGAAGGTACCAGGGAGGAGTTATTGGAGACACAGATAAAAGCAGGCAGCTTCCCAGGGTCAGGTGGGGGCCAAGGGCTTGTGCCTGGACCCTGGAGGAAGGGGCTGGGCAGGCCAGCCCAGGAATCCCCCATTTGGCTGGCTTGTGTGGCTGAGGACCCAACTTCGTGTATTGAGGGCAGATGGATTGTGGAGCGGTCCAGGCTGAGGAGCTTGGCAACGATTGTCCTTCCATCACCAGCCTAGCTTCCAGGAGGTCACCGAGTGTAGAAGCCAAGCCCAGCAGCAGAAGTCATTCTGCCCTCCTCCCACAGCTTCCCTACACCAGGGAGGCAGGCTCGTCTGCCCAACAGCACCAGATAAGGAGCTCCCCAAGGCTCCCCAAAGAAAGAGGTGGTCAAGAGACCCTGTCCTTTGTTCTGCTCAGGTCTTTCATGCTTAGACACAGTGGAGATAACACTAGTCTGGGGACCAGACCTGGCTTTGACACCTCGTTCTCCCACTTAGTAGCCACGTACCTTTGCACAACCCCTTCACCTTCCTGAGTCTAGTTTCTCTATATGGAAAGTGAGGATAAGGATTATTGTATGGGATGCAAGAGATTAGGTATGTACAGTGCTTGGTGGAGGCATGTCCCTTTCCCACTTTCTGAGAGTGAGGAAGAAGAGATCCCTTCTTGTGGAGTTACCTTGAGATATCTCTCCTTAGTCCCACCACTATGAGCCATTCTTCTCTGAATTGGATCAACACCAGCTTCCTCTTTTACTTAATTGTCTGGTGTTGTGTTTCTTGCGTAGAAGGTCAAGAACATGCCCAATGCCACTATGAACTACCCACAAAAGAGATGCAGTAATAGCAACAGTTAACATTTATTGAATACTTCCCATGTACCAAGAATGATTGCGAGAAGCGTGACATTGGCAGGTGCCTCGTTTAGTCCCCACGACAATTGAACTACCATAGATGAGGCTTCCATCCTATCGTGAGCCACAGGGAGGTTAACCAACTTGCCTAAGTTCCACTGCTAGTATTTCAGTAAACCCTTATTACAGGGATTCTTGACCTGGATTCCTGGCACCTAATGGCTTTAGGTGGTCTGTGAACTCCCTGAAAAGTATAGTCAAAATCCTGTATGTTAAGTCATTTTTATGGGGCTTTGAGTCTTCTTAGATTCTCAAAAGGGTCCATGATGTCCAAAATGTTAAAAATGATTGCCCTTGAAGTACCTCTCATGGATGAGGCTAGGATAAAAAAAGAGGGGTACAGCATATGCTTCCATGGAGGTGACTCAGCCTTTGGAATTCTGGGAAATTTCTAGAGTGAGGGCAGAGTCCCTTTCATGGGACGACCTGGGGAAGGGTTGAGAAAGGGGAGGTGAATGGTCTTTGCTTCCACAAGATGAAGGACAACCGTTTCCTCCCTATGATTTCCCAAGAGTGTATGTGGAGGTGTGCAAGGTTAGCGCAAGGAAGAGGAGGCTTGGAGAGACAGAAGGCTGGACGGCCCCCAGGGAAACCGGCACCACCCAGCAGCCTGCCTCCCAGCGTGCCTCAGCTCTTCCCCGCTCTGCAAGCTCCTATCCGTCTCCTGGCTTCTGGTCCTCCCTCAGAATCCCCCCACTTCCCGATCTCCAGCACCTCCCCCCAGGCTCTGTGGAAGGCGGTCCGGCTGAGCCTCCAGCAGGGCAACACCAGGGGGCGCGCGCCTCCGCCCCAGCGCGCACTTGGCTACAGGTGCCGTCCTGGGGCCGCGCAGAGCCGCCTCTAGCCTCCGCGGGGCCCCTGTGGGGATCTCACTGTCCGGACGGCCTGTGCAGGATCTCAGTGCAGAGATTCGCAGCCACGAGTGTCCATCCCCCGGGGGCCTCTGCAGGGTTTCTCGTTCTGGCCCGCACAGCTCCCAGGTGGGTGAGTGGCGCCCCAGCCTCGCTTTGTCGGACTGCCCTCTCTCAACTTCCTGTGATTGTTCCCACCTGAAATGCACTGGGAGGGCTCCGGGCGTCCCCGGCGTCCCAGGCGTCCCGGCCGGCACACTGCTTTGAGGATTTACAGGGGTGAAGCAGCACTTGGTGAGGGCTGGGCGGTGTCTCTGCTGCATGGCCCCTCGAAAATTGATGGTGAAGGACTCTGGTCACTGAGGAAGAAACCCTCCAGTTCCTTGCAACTAAAGAAACATGGTCTTATCCCTTAGTGGGGTTTGGTGTCCAGTTAGAATGTGCATGATGCCTTGGGCCCCTGAGAGTTTCCAGGGCTTCTTCCTTCCTTCCTTCCTTCCTTCCTTCCTTCCTTCCTTCCTTCCTTCCTTCCTTTTTTTTTTTTTTAAAGATTTTGTTTATTTATTTACTTATTTTAGAGAGAGAGAGAGAGTGCACAAGTAGTTAGAGCAGCAGGGAGAAGGAGAGGGAGAAGCAGGCTCCCCACTGAGCAGGGAGCTCAATGCGGGGCTCGATCCCAGGACCCTGGAACCATGACCCCAGCTGAAGGCAGCCGCTTAACCAACTGAGCCACCCAGGCACCTCTCCCTCCTTCCTCCTTGCTCCGTTCCTCCCCTGCCCTTTGGGAAGCCTGTGTAGGAGGGTCCTGGCCGTGACCCCCAGGAAGTAGGGACAGGCTCATTTCTGCAGGCCTGGCCATGCTGCCACCGCCTCCCACCTTAAGAGACAACAGACTTTCAAGACTGCATCGGCTCCCAACACAGGACAGTTTCAACTGAAGGCATAACCCCGTGCCCCTCTGTCTTTTTCACCAGCTGGGGTAGAGCCAGGGGCGACTGAGGCTCTGGTTCCTGGGGGGCTCTCTGCCCCTCCCTCGGCCTCTCCTACTTCTCACTCACCAGTCGGAGCTAGATAAATGTGGGCAGTGAGGGAGACACCCAGAGCGATCAAGCTGGCTTCCGTTCTTGCCCAGCCCCAGCTCTGTCCACTCTCCTCTTGTGGGAGTGCTGTCCTCTGCCTCACTCTGAAGCCCCTCCATGCACAGTCCTTTCTTTAGTCGGCTGTGGGAGCAGCTCCCGCCCCTCCCCACCATCCCCCCACATACACACCGAACAAACACCTTTGCAGTTACTGCAGCTTACGGCCCTGCCCGCCGTGAGGTTCAGGACCCCCCACCCCTGGGCCCCCCGTGCAAACCGGTGTTTTCTGCCTTCGGAGTCTCTGTCTGCTCTGGATTCTGGCTGCGGGAGGGGCAGAGGGCAGTGCAAGCAGGCACCCGGGCTGGCGACAGGGCATCCCCACCGCGTGAGCCCCGCTTTGCGGAAGTGCTTCCTTTCCCCCCTCCCAGCAACTGGGAGTGCTCTCTCTCCTGAGTGTGCCCACCCCCGTTCCCTTCTCCCTTTTCTTCGCCTCTGAGGTCAGATTCCCCATCCGTCTCCAGAGCATCTGTCTGCCTCAGAGAACTACAGTGGGAGGGGACCTTCTACCCTTCCCTTCTCCTTCTAACCCCTAGAGAGGCCGACAGTGACTTAGATTTCTGAGGAGTGAGCTCTGTACCCTGAGCCCGATGAGGAATCCCTGGCCCGGAGTGTGAGCCGGCAGCCCCAGGTCACACAGCTGGTGGGTAGCAGAGCCGGGTTTTGAAACCACGTGCATCTTGATTCCCAGCGCACGTGTCATCTTTATTAGAATCCCCAGCAAGTCAGGGAGACCAGGGTTCCAGCCCGGAACAAGAACAAAGAAGATAGTTCTGAACCACGTAGTGGACTCCAGTGTGTGTGTGTGTGTGTGTGTGTGTGTGTGTGTGTGTGTGTGTGAGGGAGGGCAGAGGGAAACGGGAAGAGTGGGAGGACCAGGAGAAGGTGACTGGGAAAATTATCTCTACGTCAAAGGATTCTTTGTGAAATCCAATGGCATCTAGTAGAAAGGGCGTAAGTGTATGAAAGAGCATGCAAGTTGGCGCCAGAATCTGTAATACTCACTAACGATGGCGACCAGGAAAAACGTGAGGCCTTTACGACAGACAGCCTGGAGGCCGGCCAGCTGCTCACATCTGTGTGCTCTTAAGTCATCCTGCCCGAGCGCTGGCTGCACTTGTTTCATTTCAGCCTGTGTGCTCCCTGCAAAGCCATGTGGCTGTACGCGGCCGCCCTCGTGGGCCTCTGCTACCTGCTGCGCTGGTACCGGGAGAAGCAGGTGGTGAGCCACCTCCGGGACAAGTACGTCTTCATCACGGGCTGTGACTCGGGCTTCGGGCACCTGCTGGCCAGGCAGCTGGACCTGCGAGGCTTGAGGGTGCTGGCTGCGTGTCTGACGGAGAAGGGGGCCCAGCAGCTGAGAGCCCAGACGTCAGACAGGCTGGAGACGGTGATCCTGGATGTCACCAAGACAGAGAGCATCTCTGCGGCCACCCAGTGGGTGAAGGAGCGTGTGGGGGACAGAGGTAAGGCCCAGATTCCTGTTTGCGTCTCTTTGTTTCTTTTCTCTGTGCAAGGGAGACCTCTCTTCCGTGAAACTGGGAAGATTCCCAAGATGTTTTGATTTTCACAGCCTCAAGCTCTGGAGTTTCCTGAGCATAAGGCCTGGAGTGCCTGGCTCTGAGCTCAGGGTTAGACGAGCCCAGCCCGAGTTTAGGGCCAATAGTCTGGAGGAGGTCTTAGGCCCCTGAGGCTGGGGCTGGGGCAGCACGGGGCTGGGCCGGGCTGGACCCAGGCTCCTGATCTCAGCAGGTGCACAGTTTTTTGATGGGCCTTCACACCTGGCCCTCTGTAGGGCTTTAAGATCAGCCCCACCTTGACTTCTGAGGACACCGAGGCTCGGGGAGCTGAAGTGACTTTTCGTCAAATACAGGTAAGGGGTCCTGTTCTTTCTACTCTATTATGCTGCCTGCCCTTTTCAGGAAAGAGGACATCACTGACGTCTTTTTTTTGTGATTGAAAGTGTAAAATATACTTGTTGTAGAGAACATAGAAGAGGATAAAGATAAAAGGACATTTCTCAAAGCCCAGTTTCCAGAGTCAGTCACTCTCTACATTATTATGCATCCTTTGATCAGCATTTTCATCATCAAATCTTTTCCAAAACGTAATATTCAATGTCTATATATCCAAGCACGCTGAGAGACCAACACCAACATTCGTTTAAGCCCTCCTCTATCGTTGTCTGCTCAAGTTAGTTTTCCACTTTTGCTGGCATAAATAACACTTCAGTGAAGATTTCTGTAATAAAGCTTTGTTTCCGTTCTCAGTAATGTTACGTGAAATACAGTCCTTGGATCAGAGAGCATGCATGCATTTCTTTAAGGCCAGGGAAGGTTTCTGAGCAGTGGAGGGATGAGTATTGCAGGGGGCCTTCTTCCCTTTCCAGGATTCCCAGGGTCACACCCTGTCTCCCCCATCCCCCTCCCCCCACCTCTGTCCACCACCAGCCCCTTGTCTCTGAGGACCTGGCACCGATGACTTGAGGTCTATTTCAAATCCCTTGTTGTGTCTTTTCTCCTCATCTCTTCTGGAGAGCTTTCCTGAAAGCTGAGTGGGCTGGGGACCTAGAAGGAGGGGGCAAGAGTGACCTTTTGGGAGGGTGAAGGAGAGGGTGACACTTCTTGGGGCTAAGGGTGCAGTCTGCACTAGTGTGTGTCCCCTCCTCCCAAAGCCTGCCCGGGTGCTCATTGCAGGGTGAGCTTTGGAATTCCCCAGCACGAAGGCCGGACTTGGGTGTCCGAGCAGATGCTGTCTTGGAGTTGGAGCTCGTGGTTGCAGAGCCTGTCCGTAGTGTCCAGGGCAGGCCTGTTCTCGAGACTACCCGAATGCTGGAATTTCATGTCTGTCTTTCCCACAGAGTGTGGGCACTCAGTTTTCATGTTTTTTCTTCCTTCCCTTTATTTTTAAATTTTCTATTTCCTTTTCCTTCTCCAGTTTTTCTTCCCCGCATGTTTGTCACGTAGCCATTCCTGTCTACCTCTTGCTGTCTCTTTCCTATGAGAGTTGTGAACACTATAGTATTATCTGGAACTCTGGGCATGCTCTTCACAAAAATGGTTTATTGCCTCCTGCATGCCAGGCACCTAGGAGCAGCAAGATGAGAAGGCACGTTCCTTCTAGCTCAGTGAGAATCCGGTAGCTCAGTGGGCGTGCAGACCCTGGCCGCCCGGAGCCGGCTCGCCCCTAGGTCCTCTTCTGACTCTTTTCCTTTATACCATGTATCATTGTTGTTGGTTCTGCAAAAAGTGAACTGGAAGATGATTTGGGACCACAGCTGTGTCTCCCTCAGGCACACAGTGTTGCTCTCTCCCTCCCCTGTGCCCAGGACTCTGGGGCCTGGTGAATAATGCTGGCATCTCTATACCCACGGCACCCAATGAGTGGCTGACCAAGCATGACTTCATGAAGATACTTGATGTGAACCTGTTGGGGTTGTTGGAGGTGACCCTGAGCCTGCTGTCCCTGGTGAGGAAGGCGAGGGGCCGCGTGGTCAACGTCTCCAGCGTCGTGGGCCGGGTCTCCCTTCTCGGTGGGGGCTACTGCATCTCCAAGTATGGCGTTGAGGCCTTCTCAGACTCTCTCAGGTATTGAACTGGGACAGAGGCCATCCCTCAGTCTTCCTGCTTCTGTGCTTTTGGGGGAGATTTTTTCCAGGGGGTTCATTTCCTCATAGCCTCAGAGGCTCTTCATTTCAGATGCCTCTTTGTTGCTTTGTGCCGGACATTCACTGGGAAGCTCCTTCCTAAGTTCTGGGTGTTGGAATGGGCTCCAGGCCTATAGAACTGGTTTCACCCATTGCTGCCCTGGGGGAGGGCCTACAGTAGGGAAGTGTCTGAGGCAGTATTGGACTTGAGATCATTTGGCTACAGAGCTCATATCCATAATTCCTATAATATTCAGCATCAGGGGGCCCTTCATGTGGGGGTCCAGCATTGGACTCCATTCAATGGTTACTTCTCGGCACTTCTGTGAGTATATAACACGTGTCTGACCTAAAAAGTCTGACAGCTGAGGGGCGCCTGGGTAGCTCAGTCGGCTAAGCATCTACTTTCAACTCAGGTCCTGATCTCAAGGGTCCTGGGATCGAGTCCCACATCGGGGTCCCTGCTCAATGAGGATTCTGCTTCTCCCTCTGCCGGCCGCTCCCCACTGCTCGTGCTCTCTCTCTCGAATAAATACATAAAATCTTAAAAAAGAAAAAAAAAAGTCTGACAGCCGAGAAAGGGACAAGAGAGACACAAATGTTGTGAGCATCTCTCATGATGGTTGTGACCAGGCCAGTTAGCCATGGTGGTGGCGGTGGCTAGAGGAATGAGGGGAGGGTCCTGGAGAAGGGCCTGAGCTGAGCAGTGAAGAAATGAACTTGGCAACCTGGCAAAGTTGAGTGGGAAGGCCTCCTGCGTGAAGAAAGGATTTGAGCCCAAGCCCAAGCCAACGTGAGTCATGGCTGACTACCTATGTTGCAGGGTCCTCCAGGCTACCGGACAAGGCCTGGCTGGACAGGGAGCATGCTGGGCAGGTGGGCATGGGTGGGCCATGGAGACGGCGGGGGGTGGGGGGAGCGTCCGACAGGTGGCAAACCTTCACGTTGTTGGCAGGAGGGCCCCATGGAAGGGATTTACCCAGGGGAGCTTTGTCAAATCAGCCTGTGGAGAACCCACTGGCCGCAAGGCAGAAGCTGGCTCTGGGTGTGAGGGAGCTGAGATGCAGGCTGAGGTGTTCCTCAGAGAACAGAAGGCAGAAGAGGGAGGGAGGGTTCGGAGGGGTGGGCAGGAGGTAAAAGGGGCAGGGTCTGCAGATGGATTGGATGTGAGGGGAATAGGAGGAGATGGCACAGGAGCGGTGCCCGCAGCCGCCTAGGCAGGGTGTGAGCTCAGCATCGCGCGGACCATCCTGGGAAACACACGCACCTTATACACAGACTATGCCACGTCCTTATCTTCTCCCCTTGGCCGCTGCTCTCGAAACCTTCCCAAGCTTTTGGGTTGACCCCACCCCAAGCCCGAGTTAGGTTGATATCAAGTTTGTTTGTTTGTCGTGTTTGTCCCCGAGGCCTCCCAAGTCCTTGCCCCTCTGCCTGTCTGCCTTGCAGGCGGGAGCTCTCCTACTTTGGGGTGAAGGTGGCTCTGATCGAGCCTGGTTTCTTCAAAACTAATGTCACCAGCCCTGAGAAGATTTCTAGGGCCATCCAGGAGGCATGGGATCGGGTCAGCCCGGAGGTGAAGGATATCTACGGGGAGAAGTTCCTGGCATCTGGTGAGTGAGCTGTGGGCGGTGGAGAGGGAAGCAAACCTCTGTGTAGCAGCCCCAGGCCCATGACTAGCGCCTCCTACAGACCCGGGCCCCTCCTCCAGGCTCGGAGGCACCCACACAGTGGGGACTTTTCGTTCTATCCCCATGGTCCCAGGTGGTCACCTGGTGAGCTCAGGGAAGATCCAGGCTTGTTAGACCTGGGGACCGCTGTTTCCTCTGATGCCCTCGTGGTTTGGGGAGGGACCTGAAGCCAGAGAGGGAAGAAGACAGGCATGGATTCCTGGCAAGGTGGCCTTAGAACCGATGGTTTGCAGGTGCTTAGATGTCTGGGATTTGTAGCGACCTCAGTTTCTGCAGAGTACATATTCCCAGGAATAGAGCCAGAGGGGGCTTAATGTGGAGAGTGTTCCTGTGGTAGGAGGCGGGACACACTCCGATGAAATCCACGGATTCAACCTGGAGATGACCTGGGAGTGGTGGAGAGGTGGGCTGCTTTTGGAAACTTTTCTGTTCAGTTGATCCCAAAGCAAGAAGATTGAAATGTGAGAATATATCGTTCCTTTTGGACAGTCAAGGAATCAGTTGAAAAGCTGGGGTCACAATGCTATAACAGTCTGTACTTGGTGACAAACTGCATGGAACATGCCCTGACAGCCTGCCACCCCCGCACCCGATACTCGCCGGGCTGGGATGCTAAGCTCCTCTTCATCCCCATGAGCTACATGCCCACCTGGCTGGTGGACGCCATGATGTACTGGAGGTCTCCGAGGCCCATTAAGGCTCTGTAACCCAAGGCCGAGGTGCATGGTAGGACGGAGTTGGGTCCTATGTGAGGGTGGGGATGCCGCAGGGGAAGAGAGATAGATGGAGAGAAGGGGTATCATGTCACCAAAGACACCCATCTCACCTTCTTCCCCACCTCCTCTCCAGGCTTCCCTGGGACATTAATCGGGATTCTGGAGCTATCAGAAGGAAAGAACCAGGGGCGCCTGGGTGGCACAGCGGTTAAGCGTCTGCCTTCAGCTCAGGGCGTGATCCCGGCGTTATGGGATCGAGCCCCGCATCAGGCTCTTCTGCTATGAGCCTGCTTCTTCCTCTCCCACTCCCCCTGCTTGTGTTCCCTCTCTCGCTGGCTGTCTCTCTCTCTGTCGAATAAATAAATAAAATCTTTGAAAAAAAAAATAAAAAGAAGGAAAGAACCAAGTTTCGTGGCTGAGGAACAGGGACCCAAAAGCACACACCCATGTCCTGTTCCTTGAATGGCCTCTCAAGGCTCTGAGCTTTTTTGGCCCTCCTGCCAACTTGAGGAATCCATACTCTTGGCAGAGTGTCAACAGCAGGGAGGTCTCAGCCCCGACCTGCTCTGCCTCTCTCCCCCTACTCAGGGTGTCTCCCTCCCATAGGACGGACATAGCCTTTCCACCAAAGATACCTGTGACAGGATGGAGATGTGAATGGTGACCACCAGCCTGAGCCATTAGCCTGAGGTGCCAACTCACAGACCTTGGCTAAAGGGACATGTCTATAATTGGGATCATGACAGAGGACACAGAAACCAGTTATTGGGGGCGCCTGGATGGCTCAGTTGGCTAAGCATCTGCCTTCAGTTCAGGTCATGATCCCGTGGTCCTGGGATCGAGCCCCCATGTTCAGCTCCCTGCTGAATGGGAAGTCTGCTTCTCCTTCTCCCTCTGTCTGCCACTCCCTCTGCTTGTGTGCTCTCTCTCTCAAGTAAATAAATAAAATCTTTTTTTTAAAAAAAGGAAAGAAACCAGTCAATGAGTTGTCTTGAAACTTTGATGTCCATTGATTATTTTTGCCTCAAAATAAAAGTTGGAAAGTTTACCCCGGTCCCGTGATTGGAACCGTGGCCTTGGGGAGCAGTGGGGTGTGAGTCCCTGAGAGGAGGAGTCGGATGCCTTCCTGGAGATCAAAGGAGCAGTGGGATAACCTGGGAGGGATTTCAAGAGGGGAGTTAGATTACCCCCTTCCTTCCACAGAAGTGGGGGGCTAATGTTTCCAGGATTTATCAAGTAGCGTGGGATCATGGGGAACCCCAGGGTGGACAGACAAGGAGAAGTTGGTGAAGCACTGGCAGGCCCCAGTCCCTTTCCCAGGGACATCAAGCCTCTCCCCTCCGCAGCATCCCCTCTGCACCCCTCTGTCCCCTCCTTTAGATTTATGCCCCCAACTGCGGCCATCCCCATCTTCCCCAGCCCAGATCCCCCTTCCCACATCCTCCAGTGGAGGAGAGTGGGAGTCACTTCTAGACCCAGCCTTTTGTTTCCTGCTGACCTTTGTTGAGCACCTACTGTGTGCCAGGCAGGAATTCCTTTAATTACCCAGCGCTTCCTGAGACCATGACTCTCTATGTCTCCACTATTCTGGTGATGTTCTGAATACGGGCTGAACAGAGGAAGCATTTGCAGAGAGTGATATAGATTCCTGGGCTAAGGACAAACTGGAGCTGGGAGCTGCCTCATCAGGTGTCTTAGTTTTCTTCCCTCAGTTCCAAACCGAGGCTATGGAGCCTTTAGGGGGATCTGATACGGTAGAACGAGATCAGTGTTCTTGGTGAAAACAGAAAGCGAGGTCAGATGTTGTTGTGTCATTCATTCTCAGCCATGTAGTAGGTGCTGGAAATGGCGTGGAAGAACTGAAGGCCTGTTTCTGGTGAACATGCTAGTGAACAGTGGTGTGAATGGAGTTAAAACACCAGCCTGACCTGTCAGCCTCAGGTGCCTACTCAGCAGGGAGACTTGTCACCCGACAGTGGGGCATTTCTAGCCCTAGGAAAAGAGCCCTTCTCTCTGGTTCCCATTCCCCACTGCATGACCTGTTTTTTGTAGCTTTTGGGAGTTTGAACACAGGGGAGCACTGCCTTGACCATCAGGCAGCGGAGAGGTCCATGAAATGGTGAGTTAGGCCTGGTCCTGGGTTGGGGTAGTTGCAAGTCATCCTTTTCTAAACCCAGAGACAACCCCTGGATGTCAACCTATCTTCTCAAGGACTGAGATACTCCCAGGACTGCTCAGCCCTTGAGGGACATTGTCTGACTTCCCCTAGCCAAGATTTCCCTATTCCCTTACCCAGGAGGCAGAGTTAGGACATACCTCCCAGATCGAGTGTAGGTGTTGTGCCTTGGGCTGGGTGTGCCGCAGGTAAGGTTTGCCTCCACCACTTCCCACCTCTGTCCCACACTGGGCTTAGATCTGCACGCCATGGGTGTGCCCATGATCTGACCTCTCACTCCCACCACCCTTCTTATGGAGCAGCTAAGCTCTCTGGTCTTTCCTGCTTTATTTGGTTCCGAAGCTTACCAACCTTGGTAGATAGTGGAGCGTAGAGATGCATCCTTGTCCCTTCACATTAGGACTTTAATGGCTCTATTTCTGTCAGAACCTTTGGACAGGGAAGGTGTGGGTGGCTGGCCCCCAGTTCCTCGGGATGAGCCGGTGGCCAGGCTCATCTTGGGGAATGGTGTCTGTAGAGGTTTACTTCAAGAGCCGCCATAAACCCCGACGTCTTTCTGTCCCTGCATCTTAGGGTCCTAGGTGTGGCTCCCCTGTCTCATCTCCTTACTTCTTTTTCTTTACTAGCTTCCCTCCTAACTTTTGTGAATTCTTTGCCCCATTTCCTGGAATCTCTCCCTCCCCTCCACACCCTGACCCTGAGAACTTTCCAAGTCTCTGACTCTAGTCTTCTGCTTTTCCCGTATGTCATCCCTTCTCAGAGCCAAGACTTGACCCCAGGCCCTTCCTGCGGCTGCCCAGGGAACTCAGAGCCTGTCCTCATCATCTGGCTGGACTTCAGCTCATGATGTTCACATCATAACTCTCTCCTCTCCTGCCTTCCTTCCCTATGCCCCAAGCATCCTCGCCCCTGACTTCTTTTGCCACTTGTGGTTCTACCTGTTATCAGCCCCATATGTTAGAATCCCCTGGGCTCCTGGGTTCCCCTACCTCTGGACATCCAATTAGCCACTGTGTCAGTTGACTTCATAATCCCTTCCTTCCACTGTTACACACCCCCTCCAGGCTTCTCAGCTCACCAGATCACCTAGTGTGCGCCTAGTCATAGCGGTGGAAGCAAATGCCCACTGGGGGCCCTGCCCCGGGGGAGCTGATGTGTCTTCTGTTCTTAACTTTGTGCATTTGGCTGGTCACTGGATGAGGAGAGCTGGGCCTGCCTGGAGTGCAGTGGGGTTCCTCGTTGGTGTCATCTCCCAAGGACCCAGGCCTGGAGCCCCTCCTCTTTCTGTTTTCAGAAACAGCCCCCCTGCAGGAGGGCCCTGCTGCCTCTGGCCTCAGGACATTGGAGGCACATCCGCCTGGGGGAGACCCTTTGTTTTTCTTCATCTCTCATAATGGAGATGCACCCAAGGGCAGAGAATTCCAAAGAGCCAGGAACCTGAAACGCATTTCTTTTGGGGTTTGTGGGAGGGGCACAAAACCAATTTTGTTTATTTTACCTGAATGAATTTTGTCTTCATTTTTTCCCCTGAAAAGAAAAATTCATTTATTGACATGTCTGCACTCATGACAAATGATATCGATCCCTGGGCCAGAGGTGGGGATTTGCAGGGAGGCTCTCTGGGCTGAGTCCTCCTTTCTCACCGCCCTGCTCAGACCACTCAAGATGAACACGTCTTAGCATCAGCATCACCAGCCAGGTCTTTCCCGGCTTTGCCCATCAGGGCTTAGGGAGAGCGAGAGGCAGCCACCAGGACTGTCTGAGGTCACAAAGCTTCAGGTTGGACTTGAATTTCTTGCATCTAGGCTAATTGGTGTGTTGATGTATCCACCTATAGAAATTATAAAGTGGCTCACCCGGGAGCCCTGTCTGTTGCCAGCAGTGGGAGGGAGAGCTCTTCCCAGTGGGTTCCAGCAGACTGCCATCTGGGGCTCAGAGGACCGGCCTCTCCCACTGTCTCCTGAGCCCAGTCTTCTTGGCCATCACCTGCCCCTTGCTCTATGGCGGCTATCACGGATCTCTCCTTTATGTATCGCTGGTTCAAGAACTGTAACCTGGTCCGCGACCTCTCAAACAAGTACGTCTTCATCACCGGCTGTGACTCGGGCTTCGGGAACCTGCTGGCCAGGCAACTAGTTGATCGGGGCATGCGGGTGCTGGCTGCTTGCTTCACTGAGGAGGGGGCCCAGAAGCTTCGGCAGGATACCTCTCACCGGCTGCAGACCACCCTATTGGATGTCACCAAGACTGAAAGCATACAGGCAGCGGCCCAGTGGGTGAGGGACCAAGTGGGCGATCAAGGTGGGGCAAATTGCATTCTTTGGCTTTCTCAGTGTCCCCCTCTCTCTTTCTCCCCCAGGCATCTGACAGCGATCAGAGACACCGTTGTTCAGATGCGGTGGGAGAGGTGATGTAGAGAACGGAGCTGGGGCTCTGGACCAGGGGGATTGCAAACCGTTGCGTGGTTTGGTCTGTTCACATGAAGCGGTGATTTCCCAAGGAAATTTTCTCTGCCAGAGACTCAGAGGGGTGGGGGAGAGGCTTCCATAGGCTGCCGGAGAAGGAAGATGTGTTCTGTATGTCCAAACCTCTAAAGATGGACTTGGGTAGTCCTAAGCATCAGCTCCTAGAGAAATGTGAGCCCATTTCTTATTGGGATCGGGCTGGGGAGGGGAAAGGGAACATGAGGCTGGACTCCCCGAGTGGGGATGTTTGCTCTCCTTGACTGTGTCAAGCCGGAAGGCAGGGGAGAGAGAGACCTGTCCTCTTCCTCACATCGTGGTGGATATTGGCTTGACTAGGTTGAGTGTGGACATCAGAGGGACCACTCCTTTTGGGAAAAGAGACTGTGGGCTGGCTGGGCTGGGCTGCCCAGGAAGCTTCCTGCACTCAGGGCATGGGCACAGGAACAGGAGGAACGGGATGGCTCTGTGGTGGAGCCGCAGCCTGAGGGCAGGTCTGACTCCTAAGGGGACTAGTCTGGGGGCCTTGCAACAGGTGGGGGCCAGAGAGCCTTGGGGCCCAGGAGGGGCCAAACAGTAACTGCCTGCTTTATTTTTCTCCTCAGCATTTGCCACGATCCAATATACAATATGTTTTACTTATTTTTCTTATTTATTGTCTGTTTTCCCCTGCTAGAATAAAGCTTCCGGGGCAGGGCCAGGGATGGGAGGGGGAGGGGTTTTTTGTCTCTTTTCCTTACATATCCTTAGTACCCAGACAGTGTCTGGCATCTAGTAAGGTGCTCAGTAAATTTTTGTTGAATGAACTAATTGATGAATAATTCAGTGAGAGTCTGGCTCAATAGGCTGCCTTGCCCAGTGCCTTGAGCCACTTGTGTTCATGAGTCACTTGGTATATTAGGTTCCTGTTCCTGCTGTCATAAATTAAAGCAGGAGCTTAGTGGCTCAAAACAACACAAATTTAGGGGCGCCTGGGTGGCTCAGTCAGTTAAGTATCTGCCTTCAGCTCAGGTCATGATCCCAGGGTCCTGGAATTGAGCCCCCCTCCCCCCAGCCTCAGACTCCCTGCTGCTTCTCCCTCTGCCTCTCCCTCCCACCGCTCATGCTTGCTCTCTCTCTCTCTCAAACAAATGAATAAAATATTTAAAAAAATAAAACAACACAAATTTATTATCTTATACTTCCGGAGGTCAGAAGTCCAAAATGGGTCTCACTGAGCTAAAATCAAGGTGTCAACAGAGCTGTGTTGCTTCTGGAGGCTCTAGGGGAGAATCCCTTTCACTGCCTCTCCCAGTTTCTAAAGGTTTCCTGCATTTCTTAGCTCATGACCCTGTTCCTCCGTCTTCAAGACCGATAAGGTAGGGTCAAGTCCTTTTCACACTGCTCTTTCTCTAGTTCTGTCTTCTGCCTCCTTCTTCCACTTAAAAAAACCCTATGATTGTATTGGGCTCACGAGGCTAGTCCAGGATAATCTTCCCATTTTAAGGTCAGCTGATTAACAATTTGAATTCCATCTGCTATCTTAATTCCTTTTTCCCATGTAACCCACCGTGTTTACAGGTTCTAGGGATTAGCATGGGGCTATCTTGGGGGGGGGCATTATTCTGCCTACCCCATTGGGCAACATCCTTGGTCTAAGAAGCACTGCGAGAGTGGGGGGCAGGGTTTCTGGCATGCTCTCTTGTTGCCCCAGAGAGTCTCTGGACCTGACAGGTTGGCAGAGCCTTTAATCTATTCACACTGCTCTGATGGTTCTCTAGTTCCTCTTTGCAGGAAAAAATGAAGGTAGTCCTGGTTTGCCAGCAGGCAGAGCTGTTTGCCAGGATGACGACGGGTCATGGCGAGTGTGTGTTCCTTCTCCACAGAGAGAGACCCCTTGGGTTTTATAGTCTTTGGGTCTCAGGAGCCTGATTTCCTCCTCTGTAAGACAAAGAGTCTCCTCTGGCTGGGAAGGTTTCAGTCCTGCCAGCCAGCGGGTCCCCTGAGGTCTCTCTAGTTGGAAGCCATGGTGGGAGCATGGCTTGTGTGTGGACCCCAGGTCTAGGAGGAGGGGTGGACCACGAGTGGTGTTTATATCCAGACCTGCCGTCGGAAGAGAGTGGAATTGTGTTGGGAGGAGTATCTTGAGGCTGCAGGGGTCAAGGTGGGCTGGTGGGATGAGGGGAGGGAAGGGAAGGAGCCAGGGCAGTGCGGTTTATGAAATCTTTGATTGAAAGAGCTGGAAGGTGTCCTTAGGCATCATTTAGAGACTTCCCAACATGTTTTTAGCATCAAACATCCTCCTCCAAGTGGAATTTCACTTGGACGCCCAACATGTAAAACAAATGGAAGTCAAGCCTCCCCCGCATCTCCCTCCCTGAGCACGTTTTGGGGTTCAGCCTGGAAAGGTCTCAGGATTGCAGACCGCAGGCTGGAAACAACTGTTCTGCCCAGGCAATGAAGGACCTAAGGCCCAGAGAGAGGCAGTGACCATCCAAGGCTGGAGGTTGAACCAGGACTAGAACTTGAGGCTCTTCAGCGTGGGTCCCTGCAGAGCTGAATGACGATACTCAGCATTATTTCTCTCCATTTATACCAACTCAAATCAGATACCTGAAAGAGAGCCCTTATTACATTTTTTTCATGATTGTTTTAGTTAAATGTGTTACATACTTACTTATGGATATTATTAATGTCCTCTCTGGTTTGTGAGCTCCTTGAGGGATAAGACCTGTCTTGTTCATGTTATGTCTCTAGCACCTTCCTCTGTAACTGACAGAAAATAGAAAATGGATGGATGAATGGATGAAGGTGTGAATGGATGAAGGTGTGAATGAACGAACTGAGTTTGGTAATGTGCAAAATGGAGTTGGTTTCTTACACTTAGGTGGATAGAGAGGGGGAAGCATGAGAAGTGAAGGACTTCAACCATTAATTCATTGGTATGAAAATGGATCTCTTTTCCCAGGGCTAATGGCTCGGGTGTTACTAGCTAAGGCCTGGACTGTAGCTGGTACAGGGCGCCAGCTAGCACAGTGACAGACTTAGTGAATCAGAAAAAGTGCCCCTTCAGGGAAACTGATTAGTAAAAGCATATCTTCCTCTGGGCTGTCATAGCTCCCCGCCGCACGCCACCAGCTGGGCCATCTTGTGCCTTTGCGACCCTGGGCTGGTAGGTGGTGGACTCCGATGCTTTTCCAGAGATGCTAATGATTTCTGCGTGGTTCTCTCTCCCTCCATCACACCCCCAGGCCTCTGGGCCCTGGTGAACAACGCTGGCGTCGGCCTGCCCAGTGGACCCAATGAATGGCTGACAAAGGAGGACTTCGTGAAGGTGATCAATGTGAACCTGGTGGGACTGATCGAAGTGACCCTCCATATGCTGCCCCTGGTCAAAAAAGCTCGGGGCAGGGTCGTCAACATGTCCAGCTCTGGCGGTCGTGTGGCTGTCATTGGTGGCGGCTACTGCGTCTCCAAGTTTGGTGTCGAGGCTTTCTCTGACAGCATCAGGTGACTGGGCCCCGGTGCCAAACCACTCTGGGTGGGAGTCCTGCGGGTTTCACCTCAGGAAGGGCGGGCTAGGGAGGACAGCATGTGGGCAGGGGCGTTTTGGAGGCCAGGAGCTAACACAGCAGCAGGAAGAAAGCTAGTCCTCAGGGAGCCTTCCCCAAGGACCAGGAGATGGGATGAGGAGAAGGGGGTTTGGTGATAGAAAAAGCTGTCTTCCTGCTTTCCTTGAGCTGTCCCAAAGTGAGCGAAGCCATGTTTGGGCCTATGGGAGTAGGAGGGAGAGTGTCTCACGCAGACAGAGAGGTCTGGGGGCAGACATGCCCATGGGAGACCCTCAGAGGAGGATTCAGGCCTTGCCCAGACCCCCTCACTCCCTTTGCCATGTGGTTGTTGGGTGTGGGGCTGAGTGGGAAGAACCTGGCAGGGCTTTGGTCTAGATTCTCTGTTGACTTCTTTCCTGCTGGGTTGGCCTAACTCAAATTGCTTGGGAAAGGGCTGAGGCCCTTATTTGCATGAAGGCCATGCCACCCTAGTACAGGGGTCGGGGAGCACCTCTACGATGCTGGGGAGATAAACCCCTGTAGAGGGGTCAGAAGTGACTCTCCCTGATGATTGTTTGTCATCTTGGGGCCCCAGACTGAGTCCAACTCTTCTTTCCCAGGCGTGAGCTCCACTACTTTGGGGTGAAAGTCAGCATCATTGAGCCGGGGAACTATCGAACATCCATCCTGGGCAAGGAGGGCATGGTGTCCCGCATGCGAAGGCTGTGGGAGCGGCTGCCTCAGGAGACCCGGGACAGCTATGGGGAGGAGTACTTCCGCAACTGTGAGTTCTCTGGGAGGGAGAGGGGGTCTTGGAGAGGAACAGCGAGATCTTGGGGATCACCGACTCATTTTCATTTCAGAGATAATGGGATGGAGGCTCAGAGGGGTTAAGGACCCAAGGCCACACAACTAGTGGCAGGGCTGGGATTTGAGAACAGAGACCAAGGGGGCAACTGCTCAGAGTGGCAGAACGATAACCTTTGTGGGGAGAGGAGCGTTAGGGGAGATGCTGCCCACTCCTGGAACCTGGCATAGAGCATTCTGCAGGCAGGGGTGAAAACGCAGCGAAGTTCCTCAGAGCACAGCTGCTTCACTGCAGTCGTTTTTCTCTCTAGGAAACAGTGGGGTTCACTGGAGTTGGGGGTGAAGGGTACTTAAACTACACTGTCCTCCCCAGAGAAGGTGAATTCCCTGTTTTCCCAGACCATCCCTGAAGTTGGGCCAGCTACTGTTCCTCTGGTTTTCAAGTTTTAATCCCTTACTGGGAAGTCTGACTCTTGGGCACCATTTCCTCCGGATTCTTCGGGCTCTCATTGCAGTAGGAGTCCCAGTGACCTGCCAGAGTCCTGGGGCAAAGGTGCGCAACAGGGCCCCGTAGTGTACCGTGTGGCTTGTCTCCTGCTTGTGTGGTGAGCTTCGGCAGACTGGAGCGCTCAGCTGTCCGGCACCCGTCCTCAGACCCTCACACTGTGTGCACGATGCGAACAGAATAGCCCTCACGTTTGTCAGAGCCTTGCAACATCCCTGTCTGTGCCTTAGGTCGTTTGAGCCCCACGATGGCCTCATGACCAAGTCAAGGGCATTTTTTTAAGAAAATATTTTATTTATATATTTATTTCGGAGAGAGAGAGAGAGAGTGTGCGTGCAAGCGTGGGTGGGGAGGAGCAGACGGAGAGCCAGACACCCGCTGAGCAGGGAGCCCCACCCCAGGACCCCTGGATCATGACCTGAGCTGAAGGTAGACGTTTAACCGACTGAGCCACCCAGGCGCCCCTGTTAATATTTTTTAATAACATTTTTTTTCTTGCATGCTTTTGTAGAAAATTTGGGAACTCTAGGACCTATATAGGAGAGAAAAAGAGGCTCCATGACTAGGACTCCCACCAGCCAGACAATATTTTTACTTACTGTCTTCCAATTTTTCCCATGCACTTATATACACTTTTCTATTCTGTTCTCCCCCACTGTCTACCCTGCTATTACTCATCTTTATTATTCTAGAGAGCAGGTATTATTATCCTCATGTTACAGATGATAGAACTTTAAGCTCAAAGTCACACAGCCAGTAAGTGGCAGAACTGGGCACACTTCTTCTAATTGCTAATTCAACACACAGGTTTTGAATTCGGGAAGAGGAATGAGATTATTTACAGGGTGTTTGCCTAAGGGACAACCTGGAGTGGGTGGTAGATCCTCCTGAAATGTTGGATCAGGGATCTGATGGAAAGGGAGTTTGGGTAGAATTCAGAAGAAACCATCTTTTATGAAGAGTAACAGAGCCGTTGACTTTCTTCCCCTCTTGTACCCTCAAACAGATACTGACAAGTTAAAAAACATGATGCAGTTGGCAGAGCCAAGGATCAGCGAGGTCACCAACAGCATGGAGCATGCCATTGTTTCCCGGAGCCCCCGAATCCGCTATAACCCTGGCCTGGATGCCAAACTCCTCTACCTCCCATTGGCTAAGTTGCCCACCCCTGTGACAGATTTCATCCTGAGCCGGTACCTTCCCAAACCAGCAGACAGTGTCTGAGCTGGGGAAGTCCAGGGGTGGTCAGTGGAGTGTGGAGGAGGGAGAGGGGTGGGAGAAGAGACTGTAGGGTCACAAAAGGTGGTATCAGACATTTTGGGGGACACTTTGCTTGGCTGGCACTGACTGCTGGAGAATTTATGGATAACTTCTAGCAGAAGACAAGTGCCCCTTCCCACTCACTGGAGCCCCACAGAAACCTGAGGTGGCCTTTGCATGTGCAAAGACCTACAGCATGGCCCCAAGAACAACTGTCATTCATTCAGGAAATGGCATTTTCTGGACCTGGAAATGTCAAGGGGAGTAAACCGAGCT
>NW_024424564.1:1128741-1143152 GCF_017311325.1 Ursus maritimus | reverse complement strand
CATGAGCCTCTCTTAGTTATCAACACCACTGGGAAATACTGCAGGATAATCGAGCCCACAGAAGCATCTCAACCGCTTTCCTACTGGGTCTCTAAATATACATGAACCTCATTTCCACAACCCATTATTTGAAGTAGGTAGTAGGACAGACAGGGAGTGCAAGACTATATCAGGTAAAAGTTTAAGATATTTTCTTTCTATATAAATCTCTCTGTTCCTAGGTGATTGGGATCCACATAAAATAACATTCATTTGTTTAATCGCCATTGATTAATTTTTCAGATTTTTATTGAGTGCCTGCAACACACAACTATGTAAGTGCTGAAAGGATGTAAAGATGATTAAAGCATGGTCTTGGGTTTTTTTATTGTTTATTTTGCGGTTCTGTTTACTAGTAGCAGAGATAGGACAAACAGTGATAGAAGAAACAGAAATCAGAAAATCACATTTTTAGAGTTATGAGGAACCCAGAGGCCATCAAATCCAGTAGTTCCCAAACTATGCATCGTAATTGCCTGGTTAATTAAAAATACAGATTCCTGGCCTCAATGTTAGATTATTGCATTCAGTAGCTTGGGATGGGGCCCAGAAATCTGTGTTTGCAGCAAGGTGATGATCCCTATGTCTGTGGGTGCTTGGGAACCACTGATAGCTCGACAGCAGTACTGAATGCTCCGAGGAGGAAGTGACCTGCCCAAGGCTTCCCAGTGTGATGGCCAAGACAGAACTCACATGCTCAGATTCCCAGAGTTATAGTTATAGAGAATACGTTTTTGACATCAATAACATTGTCAAATAAGCCATGACACTAAATTTAAAAAAAAACACCTTAAAACTTCTAAGTCATGTGAAGTTCTATTGAAAAGACTTTTTCGATCTTGAGGAATGGTTATGTAATAAAGGTCAAATGTGAATTTTTTAAATTAAAATGTCTTTATTTGTGTCTCTTCAACGTCCAACTGAACTTGAAAATAGCCAAATGAACTTAATCACCTCTGCAAAGACGCCCTTTCCAAATAAGGTAACATTCACAGGTTCCAGGAATTAGGATGTGGACATATCTTTTGGGGGCGGGGGGGCTGCTGTACAACCCACTCAGTCTGTTGTTTGCAGCACTTTTATTCCTGACACCAAATTGTGTATCAGGTAGGATGCATTGAATAGCAAGTGATAGAAAAGCCAACTCACATGAGCTTTAACGATAAAGAAAGAGGACAGGACTCAGGGGCTGAATGATAGCTTGGAGGAGGCGGGTTCTTTCTACTTTGCTCTGCCATCCAGTTTTGCCGTTATCCCACTTATCTTTATTGCTGTGGTATGACTGCCAGTGGCACTGGAAACTCTGTGCTTTTCCATTCACAACTTACTCGAGAAGAAAGAGTCTATCTTTCCATGGCATTAAAGATTAAGGAAGTCTGTTTCCCAGAGCCCTCGCTGAGACTCTCCTTGAATCTCATTGTCCCAAACTGGCTTAGTTTTATCCATCCATGAACCAATCATGGACAAGAGGGTAAGTTTCCGTGAATGGCTTAGATTAATTGGGACATGTTGGGGAGTTGGTCACAATGCTTACTGCCCAGGAAAATTCAAAACTTAGACTCTGCTATTAAAAGGGTTGAATCTAGGGGCACCTGGGTGGCTCAGTCAGTTAAGTGTCTGCCTTCGACTAGGGTCCTAATCCCAGGATCCTGGGATCAAGCCCCGTGTCAGGCTCCCTACTTAGCAGGGAGCCTGCTTGTCCCTCTCCCTCTGCTCCCCTGCTCCTGCTCTCTCATTCACTCTCTCTCTATCTCAAATAAATAAGTAAAATCTTAAAAAAAGGGGGGGGGTTGAATCTAGGTCAAAAACAAATTTTCTTTCCTTAAAACACAAAAATTTACTAGGGGTAGACCATAACTAGGTAATACTTTGAGATACTAATTTTCACATGTTCATTGCTCCCTGTTTTCCTATTTCTCCTTTCCCTNNNNAAGTAGGGAGATAATTTGGTACTTCTTTACCTGGGGTGAGCTACTCGAACAAATACATTTCCTCCACTTTCTCCAGCTTTAGTTTCTTCCTCCAACCTTAATATTTTTAGAGAAATTACCAGAATTGGGGAAAGAAACAAAAGGAAATGTGACTTGTGGGTGTACACAGTGTCTCAGAGAAGCAGGCCCTTTTCCCCAAGACAAGGAGAATCACTCTGGCTGGTTAGAGACGAGAATGAGGTTTGGCTGTTCTAGAGGAGGAAGGGGAGCACATTGAAGAGGCGGCAAGACTCAAAAGAGTGACAGCTACATTGTGTGTTTAGGCAGATGAGACCCTGGGTGACTTCATGTAAGATACCTGTGTCCCACAATAGCAGGAAGGCAGTAGAGATTCACCAGGTATAAAGACATGTAGACTGGGATGGCAGACATTTAAGAGGTAACCTATGCAGATAGAAGACTTGATTTTTTGCTCTAAGAGCTATCCCCTCACCCATCATTAACAGTTAAGGTGTTTGTTTGCTTTTTTTAAATTTGTGGACTGAGATTCAAATCTGCTCCAATAGTACAGTTTAGTTTCTTTCATATTAGGATTATAACTTTTTCTCATATAGTTTTTGTATTTTCCTGAAGTTTTAAGTTGCCTTTTCTTATTCACTTATTCTGCCTCTTAATCAAATTATCTCAACACGTTTTTGTTTTTGTTTTGTTTTGATTTCAAGCAGGGAAGTAATATGATCTGATTTAAATTTTGAAAAGGGGCTCTGTGGAGATTGAAATGAAGGAGCAATGGTGGAAGCAAGGGGACCATTACATAATCCAAGCAAGAAATAATGGTAATGTAGGTTAAAGTGGTGGTAGTGGGGATGATGAGAATGGATGAAATCGTATATAATTTGGAGGCAGAACCATTGAAGGATTTTAATCAGTTACTCTGTCAAAAAAGAATTTATTGTGCTCCTACTATGTGCCAGGTGTAGTTCTAGATGCTGGAGTTAGAGTGGTAGACAAGACTGAGTCCTTGCCTCCAAGCAGTTTATATTCTGATGGGGTGGAGATGTTGGGCAATAGGCAAATAAAAGAATGAATGAAATAATTCTATATACTGATAAATGCCATAAGTGGAGAAAATTTAGTAATGTAATAGATGACCAAGGAGATTATTTACTTTTTTTAAAGCCAATGTTATTGAGGTAAAATTTATATTAAACAAAATGCATCCTTTTAACCGTAAAGTTTGATGAGTTTGACTTATAAATATACCTGTGCAACCACCATCAGTCAAGATATAGGACATTTCTCTCACCCCAAAAAGCTTCCTGGCCTCCTTGCAGTTAATTTTCCTTCCTTTCAATAACATTGGTTTCTGCCAAGGTTCCAGACAACCACTGATGTGCTTGGTATCTCTATAGATTTGTTTTAAGGCTACTTATTTTTTTTCATTTCTTTTTTAAAAAATTTTTATTTATATTCAATTTAGCTAACATATTAGTTTTGGGGTAGAATTTAGTGATTCATCAGTTGCATATAACACCTAGTGTTCATTACATCAGGTGCCCTCCTTAATAATGCCCATCACCGGGGCGCCTGGGTGGCTCAGTTGGTTAAGCATCTGCCTTCAGCTCAGTTGGTGTTCCTGGAGTCCCAGGATGGAGCCCCTCATCAGGCTTCCTGCTCAGGGGGGAGTCTGCTTCTCCCTCTCCCGCTGCTCCTCTCCCACTCATGTTTTCTCTCTCTCTCTCCCTCATCTTCCCTCTCAAATAAATAAATAAAATCTTAAAAAAAATAATTCCCATCACCCAGTTATCACATTCCTCACCCACCTCCCCTCTCCTCAATTTGTTTCCTATAGTTAAGAGTCTCTTATGGGTTGCCTCCCTGTTTTTATCTTATTTTATTTTTCTTTCCTTCCCCTGTGTTCATTTGTTTTGTTTCTTAAATTCCACATGTGAGTGAAATCATATGGTATTTGTCTTTCTCTGACTTATTTTTTTTTAATTACTATTTGAGAGAGAGAGAGAGAGAGAGAGAGAGCACGGAGGGGAGGGTCAGAGAGAGAGAGAAGCAGACTCTCCACTGAGCAGGGATCCCAATGTGGGGCTCAATCCTGGGGCTCCGGAATCACGACCTGAGCTGAAGGCAGACCCTCAACCGACTGAGCCACGCAGGCGCCCCTTCTCTGACTTCTTCACTTGGCAAAACGCCCTCTAGTTCTAGCCACATTGTTGCAAATGGCAAGATTCTTTTTTTTTTTAATGATTTTATTTATTTATTTGGGGGAGGCGTGTGAGAGCACAAGCAGGAGGAGGGACAGAGGGACTTCCTTCTGAGCAGGAAGCCCTACTTGGGGCTTGATCCCAGGACCCTGGGATCATGACCTGAGCTGAAGGCAGACGCTTAACTGACTGAGCCACTGCAAATGGCAAGATTTCGTTCTTTTTGATGGCTGAGTAATATTTCGTTGTGTATATATATCACATCTTCGTTATCCATTCGTCTGTCAATGGCCATCTAGGCTCTTTCCTTATTTTGGCTACTGTGGACATTGTTACTATAAACATTGGGGTGCATCTGCCCCTTTGGATCACTATTTTTGTATCATTTGGATAAATATCTAGCAGTGCAATTGCTGGGTCATGAGGTAGCTCTATGTTTAACTTTGTGAGGAAACTCCATACTGTTTTCCACAGTGACTGCATCAGTTTGCATTCCCACCAACAGCGTAAGAGGGTTCCCCTTGAGGCTACTTATTTTTAAAGAAGATCACTTTTGCTGCCATTGGGGAATTAGTTGGCATGAACCTGGTTGGAGGGATACAGGAGGAGCAGGAGTAGAGACGATGAGAGAAAAGTACCAGTGAAATAATAGAAATAGAAATAATTAGCATTCATCAGGCATTACTCAGTCCCAAGCACTGAGTGTTTTAAGTGCTTAGTGTTTTAATTTTAATTTAGTCTCTATAACAAGCCCTGTGAGGTTACCCTATTTTATAGAGGAGGAAACTAAGATTTGAAGACGTGAAGTCATTTGCACAAGATTACGTAGCTAGTAAGTGGCAGTCAGGATTCCAGCCCCCACACAAGAGCCCACACTTACACAGTGCTGCCTACCTGCCAGGCACTGTTCTAAGCACTTTAATCTTCACCAGAACCTTCATAGGTATGGTTCCAGTTTTAATGTGGAGGAAACTAGAGGCTCAGAGAAAATAATTACATACCCCATAAGCAACTGGCAGAGCAGGTCCTTCTAGTTCTCTGTACACACATCTGCAGCAGGGTTTTCTAGCCAGCTGTCGTGTGGCTTGCCTCTGTTCCCATGAACCTTCGGAAACCGCTCCTAACCAGCCTAGCTTGGGCCTCTCTTTCAGCTCTTTCCTTGTGAAGGCAGGGGAGCCCCTGTCATCCATAGGCCTCCTCTTCTATGGGACATGCCTACCTTTCCCCTGAGGCTTGGCAAACTCTCTGATGTCCAACGAACCTCAACCTAGAGGCTGGGGGAGGTGGGAGGAGAGAGCGCAGTCTAGAGTACCATGGGGCTGGCTAATCACTGAACTATCGCCTGGCCAAGGCCGTTTGAGACATTCTTGAACAACAAAAACGTGAATACTGCATCTGGACCAGAACGAATGGATACAGAGAATTCTAATGCCAAACTTGGAACAATAAGCAACATGTTCTTTTGGGAACATCAGGCAGAGGAGCAGGAGGTTTAAGGATTTAAAAATTGTTAGTGTTTTTTTTAATAGTCAGGGACAAGTTTCAACCAGGATGTGAAAATGAACTGGAAGTAAACAACCTCAAAGGCAGAATTGAAATCTTGTGTAGGGGCGCCTGGGTGGTGCAGTCGTTAAGCGTCTGCCTTCGGCTCGGGGCGTGATCCCAGCGTTCTGGGATCGAGCCCCATATCAGGCTTTTCTGCTGGGAGCCTGCTTCTTCCTCTCCCACTCTCCCTGCTTGTGTTCCCTCTCTCACTGGCTGTCTATGTCAAATAAATAAATAAATAAAATCTTAAAAAAAAAAGAAATCTTGTGTAATCCACTGTCTTGTGTAATTGCAAGAGTCAAAATAAGGACAGAAATGCCAACTCGTCTAAGTTTGCCAGGAAAGGAGAAGTCTGAATTTCTCCTTCTACTGAAGAATGAGGAGCACCCTCCTCGGGCACCCCCCACCCCCCTCCCCCAGGGCTCTACCACCTTCTATACCAGTCCCAGGAGAGGCAGGTATGGGTTGACCGCCTTCAAGACAACGATGACTTAATTGTGATGTGTGACTCGGGCTTTGGGCACCTGCTGGCCAGGCAGCTGGACCTGCGAGGCTTGAGGGTGCTGGCTGCGTGTCTGACGGAGAAGGGGGCCCAGCAGCTGAGAGACCAGACGTCAGACAGGCTGGAGTCCTGGATGTCACCAAGACAGAGAGCATCCCTGAAGCCACCCAGTGGGTGAAGGCGTGTGTGAGGACAGAGGTATGACATAATTCTCTTAATCTAGATGTCCTCTTATTCCAAGTACTGGTCCCATGAGGAGATGACCCCAGCCTACTAAATAAGAGAGAGACACTATTAAATTATTAAATTCACTCTTCATGATCTACTTTGACAGAAAAGAACAATGATATGGATCCAAGACAGAAGCTAATTCTACTCAGTCATGCTCTGTGCTAGGTAACCATAGGTATATGAACTTGCTTTGTATAAGTAAAAACTATTTGATAATAAGTAATCTTTGTATAGCACTTCATAACTTTATAAAATTCTTTTATATATCCCATGTCCTGTTTAAAGAAATTTGCTCTCACCCCGGATCATTGGAACATTCTTGAATGGGTCTTGCTTGTCCACATTCAAGGTCTTCGCCCATAGTTCCCGCCATATGCTGGTGCAATGGAGCAAATGGGAGTTGGAGTCCAGATACCTGCAAAACATTCTGGCTGCACTCTGAGTGACCTTAGCTAAGTCATCTAACACCTCAGTGATCCAGTGTTTTCCCCAGTCAAGTAGGGCTGTGATAAAGCTGGAGGTAATGTACATGAAAAACCTTGAACAGGAGGGAGAGTCAGATTATGGACCTGGTGAATGAGTCACAGGCCAAGCTAGAGAATGAGTACTCAGTCTTCTGTGCAATGGGGAGCCATAGCAGTTTCTGGAAAAAGGTGGTTCTTTTCCCGATCTTTCCCAAATTTCATTTGTCCATTCTGAATCCACCTGATTTCTTGGACTTTGGACCTTTGTCTACTGGCAGTGTCCAGCAGTCTTACTGTGAACTAGAAAAAGAAGGAAACCGTTGACAAAGAGCTGCAGGAGTAGGCACCTAGGAAAACAAGGAGAGGGGATAAGTTTCCAAAAGACAGAGGAGGAGGACCTAAGGTGCCTCTTTATATGGGCTTTTCGTGAGCTCTGGGCTCAGATCTGGAACCAGGAGCCTGAAGGAGGCTCCCCTCCCATGGCGGAATGGCTTCAGTAGTTCCTGGGATTTCTCACATTGGCTTCTGTTCCTCTTTACATGAAGAAAGAGAGGCTTGCCAGTCAGAACCATCCTCCATAGATAAATACTGGTCTCCTTGTTGCTCAGCAGGAAAATGCTCCAGATAGCAATGTTGGATAGAAACCACCCCCTCCCCTTCCCTCCTCCCTCCTTTTCATTCTTCTTTACTTCTGACTGGTTAATGGTTATATTGGGAAATAACTGCCACAGTCTACAGCCTCTGGACTGTGTACAACAGGTCCTGTTCTTACTGTAGGATCTAGTTTCAGCTGCATGTCACAGACGCCCGAATTAACAGTGGATTACACGAGACAGGTATTTCTTTCTTCCCTGTGGAAAAACCTGGAGTGGTACAGTAGCTCCTCTCTATTGATTTGTCAGGGGCTCAGGTTTTTTTCAGTCTTCCTGCTCTGCTATCCTATAGTCCAGGATGGCTCTAGCCAGCTAGCATGGGGAAAAGAAGGACCGGGCTCTATCCTGCAAGGGCATAGCACCGATGTTTTGCACATCTTGCTTGTGCCCGCATACACGGGCCAGAACGTAGTCACACTGACCCAGCTGCAAGGCGGGCTGAAACTGTGGTTCTCATTCTGAGTAGCCATGCATTCAGCTAAAATTCCAATTATTGCTGACAAAGGGGAGAACGTATATTGTGGGAAAGCTGGCCGTCTCTGCCACACCGAGCAAGTCAATTCTTTGGGGGGCCAGCTTCAGCAACATCTTCTCCCTTTATAGTCTCTGGTGTGTGACTGGTTTAATAATTACACTTCTGGACCTATGGGTCAAATGATTGGGATGTCTCTAGGAAGACTCCAGGAATTCTTCTGTTCTTAGGTACCCAGGACGCTCTTAACAGCAAAGAATTGAGAAGAGTTTGGAGACATTTCTCAGAATCGATCAGATTTGGTCTTTGGGTTGTTTCCTTTGCAGGATAGAGATACTTACCTTTGTTTTGTTTTTTTTTTTTTTAAAGATTTTATTTATTTATGTGACAGAGAGACAGCCAGCGAGAGAGGGAACACAGCAGGCGAGTGAGAGAGGAAGAAGCAGGCTCCTAGCGGAGGAGCCCGATGTGGGACTCGATCCCGGAACGCTGGGATCACGCCCTGAGCCGAAGGCAGACGCTTTAACGACTGCGCTACCCAGGCGCCCCTTACCTTTGTTTTAAATAGTTTTGGTTGAGGTATAATTTACAGAGTTCACTTGTTGAATTTTATGTAAGTGTACAGTTCAATATTTTTTTACTAAATTTATACAGTTCGTGTAACCATCACACAATCGAGTAATGAAAAAATTCTCTCCCTCCAAAATGTTCTCTTGTGCGTGAAGTCAGTTCCCATTGCCACTGATCTGCTTCCTGTCTCTACAGATTTACCTTTTCTAGAAATTCTATATAAATACAATCACACAACACGTAGTCTTTTGTGTCTGGCTTTTTTTTACTTAGAATAATGTGTTTGGGCTTATCCATGCTGCTGCATAACTCAAGAGGTCATTCTTTGTTATCGCTGAATCGTATTCTATAATATGGATATTCCACATTTTATCCCTTCACCAGTGTTGGACGTTTAGATTGCCTCCCATTTGGAACTAATATGCATAACGCTACTGTGAAATTCAAACAGCCTTCATGGGAACACCTGCTTTCATTTCTCTTGAGTAGGTACCTAGGAGCGGAGCTGCTGTATCGTATGATATGTTTAACTTTTTAAGAAACCGTCAAACTGTTTTCCAGAGATGTTATGTCATTATCCACTCCCGCCAGCACCGCAGGAGAGTTCTGTTGTCTCCATGCCCTCACCGACCTGCAGCGTTGTCAGTGTTTTAGATTATGGCCACACCACCATGCGTGCAGTGGCGTCCTATGGCCACACCACCATGCGTGCAGTGGCGTCCTTTTATGCTTTTCGTTTGCATTTCCCTGATGATTCATGATATTGAGCACATGAAAAGCTATAAAACTCCCTCTAAGCACAGCTTTAGCGGCATCCTATGAATTTTGTTTTCATTTCATCCAACTCAAGATCTTTTCTAATTTCCCATGTGACTTTTTCCTTTGACCTAAGGATTATTGAGATGTGTCTTATTTAATTTCTAAACATTTGGGGGGCTTTCAAATTTTTTCTTGTTGAATTCCAATTTAATTCCTCTCATTGTAGAACAATCTTTGTATGACTTCAATCTTTAAAATTTTACTGAGGTTTGTTTTATGGCCTAGTATATTATTTATTCTAGAGAACGTTTCATGTGTGCTTGAAAAGGAAGGTATTCTGGGGATGCCTGGGTGGTGGCTCAATCAGTTAAGTGTCTGCCTTCAGCTCAGGTCATGACCCCAGGGTCCTGGGATCGAGCCCTGCATCAGACTCCTTGCTCAGTGGGGAGCCTGTTTCTCCGTCTGCCTGCCACTCCGAGCCCCTGCTTGTGCTCTCTCTCTCTGACCAATAAATAAGATCTTTTTTTTTAAAAAAAGAAAGTTATTCTGTTTGTTGAGTAAACTGTTCCATAGCTATCAGTTAGGCCAAATTGGCTGATAATGTTCAAGCCTCCTTATCTTACTAATTTTCTGTTTTATCAATACTCAAGAGAGGAACGCTTAACTCTCCAGCTATAATTCTTGAGCTGTCTATTTTTCCTTTCAGTTCTGTTCATTGTGCTTCCTGTTATTTTGGGGGTCAGTTGTTAGGTGCGTCTATGTTATAAATTTTATACCTTCGAAATAAGTAATGACATTGTAAAATGTCTATTTGTCTCTAGTAGTATTTGCATTCTAAAAGTCAATTAATACAGTTATGTAAGTCCTCTGATAATTACTATTTGTATGGCATATCTTTTTTGATTTTTTACTGTCAGTCTCTGTGCTTTGGGATCTAAAATATGTCTCTTATAGGGGCACCTGGCTGGCTCAGTGGGTGGAGCACGCGACTCCTGATGCGGGGGCGGGGGGGGGGGTGAGCTTAAGCCCCACACTGGGTGTAGAGCTTACTTAAAAACAAACAAACAAACAAATAAAACATGTCTCTTACAGAATGTGTGGTTGCGTCTTGTTTTTGTATGCAGTCCCACAATTTCTACCTTTGATTGGAAAGTTTAGTTCATTTATAGTAATGTAATTATTAATGTCATTGGGGTTTTTTTGAGAGAGAGCAAGCCCACGTGCGTGAGTTGGGGGTGCAGGGGCAGAAGGAGAGGGAGCGAATGTTAAGCAGACTCTGTGCTGAGCCCGACGCAGGGCTCAATCCCGTGACCCTGAGATCGTGTGAGTCGGGTCCTTAACCGACTGAGCCACCCAGGTGTCCCTTAATGTCATTGAATTCGAATCTGTCATTTTGCTATTTATTTTCTTTAGGTCTTATGTCATTTTCCCTCTGTTCCTCATTTAATGTCATCTCTTATGTTAGAAAGTTTCTGGTATACCATTTAAATTCCACTCTTAATTTTTAAAGACTTAAAAAAAATGTTATTTCCTTAATAATTAGAGCAGTGTTTCTCAACTGTGGGCAGTATTCCTCCCCCATTCCTGCTAAAGGATATCTGGAAATGTCTGGAGACATTTTTCACTGTCACAGCCTGTCAGGGCATTCAGAGTTCAATTCGTTCTCAAATTAGCCCGGGCTTCAGCTTTCAGCTGGGCTCCCACGTTCTCCCCGAGCATGGGAGGAGTGCTCCCGGCAGCTGCCTGTGTATGGAGAGCTTATTCCGGCCTTTTGGTGGCTCTCTTATTTCCAGGACCTCACGTTTAAATTTCTGGCTGGTCTGCTGCCTGCCCCAACCAGGGAGGGCCATAAACTGAGGCTGGAAGAACTACGAGCTTTCCCCTGTTCTGTCCTGTTGAAGGAGCAGAAGGCAATCCGATGACAGAGCACAAACTGACAACCCCCTGCAACCCGCCCCCCCACTCCAGGGTGGGATACGTGTGACACTCCTCCAGGAAGCTCCCAGCTGTCTTATGTTAACGCCTTACTAGAGGGGAAAGCCACCTTAACAATGGCAAGGCCTCCCGGTATCCTGTGAGTCTCTTAACATAGGAAAATCCTTACCTCCCCCAACTCCCAAGTATATAATCAGCCACCCCTCACGACCCCGGTGCAGCAGCTCTTACTGCCCACAGGTCCTGTCCCTGCGCTTTAATAAAACCCCACCATTTTGCACCAAAGACGTTTCAAGAATTTTTTCTTGGTCGTTGGCTCTGGACTTCTTCCCACCAAACCTCACCTACATTCCAAAACTACATCACTAAGTTTGCCGCCTTTACTGATAATGCGGCGGTGTGCTTCTGTCTTCCGCCTGGAATTAAACCTGCCCCCTCCCGCAGCACAGATGCTAATTTTCCAGGCGGCTCTGCCGGTCTTGCCTGTGGAGCGCCGGTGGTGGTGGTGGCGGCGAGGGAGAACGGCCCCAGGCAAGGAGATAAATTCCTGCCGATATCATTTGAAGAGCTAGCAGTTTTTCATGAATAAATGATTTTCAATTTGTTGTTTACCGTTGGTTCATTTCCAGAGACCTTAAACCGTTGTTTCTGGCAGTTTTGTCCAATTTTACTTGCTTTTGGAAGAAAGGATTTGCTGATCTCTTCTATAGTTGAAGGTTCCCTCATTACTTTGGAATTAAAGATTGTATCATAAAACCTGGCAACTTTAGGGCAGCCCTTTCACCCCAAAAAGGGTAAACAGCATCCTTGGGGGAAATCTGGGTCCATGTTTCTTGGAAAGCAGAGAAAACTAAAGGTAGAAGTTCTTTGAAAACCGTAGGCCCTCTCCTACCAGCAATCAAGTATTTTTTTTAGAGGAGGGGAAGGGCAAAGGGAGAGAGAGAACCTTCAGGGTGGCTCATTCTCACAACCCTGAAATCAGGACCTGAGCTAAAATCCAGCCGTGACCCTGAAGTGACTGAGCTACCCAGGTACCCCAAGCAAGTATTGTTGACCTTTGGTTCAAAACAACTGATTCTGAGCCCCAACCAGGGCTCTGATCCACGTGATGTGTTTCTTTGGAGTAGTGTTGTTGGGGTCCGGAGCCAACTTCAGACATCTTTGTTGCAAAAAAGTGGTTTTATTAAGGCATGGGAACAGGACCCACGGGCAGGAAGAGCTGCTGCGGCCCCCAGATGTGAGGAGCAACGGATTATATACTTTGGGGTTGGGGAAAGTAAAGATAAGGGAAGTTCCAAAAAGATTTTCATCTGCTAAACAAGACTCACAGGATGCTAGAGGCCTTGCTATTCTCAAAACTAATGTTGTTTTTCCCTCTAGCAAGGCATTAACATTAAGACAGTTGCGAGCTTCCTGGAGGAACTGTACTCTGCCTGCCTCAGGTATTTGGCAGTGGGCTGCAGGTTACGCGGACATTTAATTTTATCTCCATTTCCTTCTGCCTTTGTTTCCCGCACCACTGGTAGCATCAGTTCCTCCACCGGCTGGTTTCATCTCCAAAGAACGAGCTTCCTAAGGTCTTAGACTGTGGTAGCTGTTCTCCTTAACATGTTAGTTTCCCCCACTGGCCCGTCTTTCCCACAAGGTAACAGAAGGGTGAAGGACGTTAACGAACCAAACGCCAAGTCCGTCTGGGGGCGTGCAGTTGAGATAAGGCCTCCGTCTTGTGTGGGAAGCTCTTGCTACCTACTGCTTCTGACGTTCAAGCAGGGAAGGATCTCGGTTCTGTTCGGAGATCCATTGGGCAGAGCCTTTGGCGGCAGTTGCCTTTTTTAAGTGGTCAGACATAGAGGGGTCAGGTAGGAAGAGTCTGACAGTTTGCTGCCCAAATCCTTCCCTTTTTAAAGGAATTTCATCAGTTTTGGGTCTCGGCAGACCTCCTCTGGTTCTGCTCCTTATCAGTTCTGGGGTGTTGGCTGACCTCGGTCCCAGCGAGATCTCCTAACTGCAGTCCCTGAACTACTTACGTCATTGCTTGACACGAGAGACTCCATTTTGCTCTCTACGCTGAACCAAGTCTAAAGAATGAGTCAGAGTTAGGCAGGCTGCTAGTTGACACTGCGTCTTATTCACACATGTTCAAACCAAGGCAAGTTTAACCCAACCTCCCACCCACTCATCTTGCTTCTAGATCACCCTCTTCCTCCTTGCTTCACCTACCTATGTAATTTGCTTTGTGATCTTCCAGGATTGCCAGCTTACTTTAATATTTATTCAAGCCAGAGACATTTGGAAAGCTCAGTGTGCAGCAGTTACAACAATCTTTGACCTGACGATCGAGAAACAAAATCCCAGATTTCTTGGCAGCCCCTGACCATGTGATGTAAAACCCATTGACTGAGCATCTAAAGAAGAGATTCATGCCCTCGATGGGAGTTGGACCAGATAACCCTGAAATTCTAGTTCTGGTCTACCACTGATTAACTGGGTGATGTTGGGCAAGTTTCTTAACATCTCTAGGCTCCCTTGGGTTTTGTTTGTTTGTTAGTTTGTTTTGTTTTGCTTTTTAGTACAAAGAGAGGGGTAAGTCAGTCCCCAATTGCCTTCCTCCTCTACTATGAAGTGAATCCGGTTATTTTGCAAAGCTAACTAGAAAGGATCTAGAATGGGTGGTGTCATGAAAAGCAAGCCGAGGTCCCTACTCAAAGGAGAAAATGTCTACCTACAGTGCCAGGCTAGGGTTTAAGAATGGAACTCAAGTGGAAGTAACGCCCGGGGAAGGTAGTAGAGACCAGCAAGAAGTTGACGACGGGATAAAGTCTGTCGCTCGCCGTGGGGAGCGGTCCCGAGGACGGAGTAAGAGGAAAGAGGCCATTGCCATCAAGAGCTCATTCATTCAAGATGGGTTTCCTGGCAGAGAAAGAAGTTGGAAAATAGGTCACGTTCTGGAGGAGTTAAGATGGCGGAGGAGTAGGGGACCCCTTTTTCAGCCGGTCCCCCGAGTCGAGCTGGATAGGTACCAGACCAGCCTAAACAACCACGGAACCAGCCTGAGACGCAGGAAGATGCATCTAGATCTCTACAAATGAACATC